>NC_041392.1:744539370-744549690 GCF_002162155.2 Triticum dicoccoides | reverse complement strand
GCTGCGGGCCCGGCGGGCCGCGGCGATGGGTGGAGGCGCCCGGTGACGTGGCGCCATCTGATTGGCGCGGGCGGTGGCGGCGATTTCGTCCGACGGCGGCCGGACGTGTCCGGTGGCGGCGAGGCGATTTTAGGGTTTGGACGGGGTAGAGATCCAGATTTTCGAGGAGGGGTCTATTTATAGGCATAGGAGGAGCTAGGAGAGTCTAAATGAGGTGCGGTTTTCGGCCACGCGATCGTGATCGAACGCTCTAGATGATGGAGAGGGTTTTGGTGGGTTTTTGGGCCAAATTGGAGGGGTGTTGGGCTGCAACACACATGAGGCCTTTTCGGTCCCTCGGTTAACCGTTGGAGCATCAAACGAAGTCCAAATGGTACGAAACTTGACAGACGGTCTACCGTTAGTAAACCAAGGCCGCTTGACAAGTCTCGTGCAATCCGGAAATGATTAATCTCCACACACGAAAGAAAGGTAGAAATTACCACCGGAGGAGAACGAAGCGCCGGAATGCAAAACGGACAACGGGGAAAATGCTCGAATGCATGAGATGAACACGTATGCAAATGCAATGCACATGATGACATGATATGAGATGCATGACAACAACAACACACGGAGACAAAAACCCGAACCCGAGAAAATAAAATAACTTAAGGCCGGAAACGGCAAGAGTTGGAATACATAATGGGTAAATCATATCCGAGGTGTTACAAATATGCCCCTTGGAGAGATGAAATTTATATCAAACGATTCTAATTATTTACAAATAATGAACTGTTTTCACATTTATTCATTACAATAATTATTCTAGTTATATGCCCCTCGGAGAGATGAAAGGTTAAAAGCTACTCCATCCGTCCCATAATGTAGGACGTTTTTTGACACTAGACTAGTGTCAAAAAACATCTTACATTATGGGACAGAGGGAGTACTGTATAAACAAGGGATGGATGCCTCTGTATTGTCTTGCCTTTTTACCTATAGGACAGGGCAGGAGTAGTAGTAGTAGTACTATAGCAAATAACTATTTGCTCCCTTATGTTATTATCAAAATAACCCATAATTACTAAACTGATTTGCTTGCATTGTAGGAGTCAAAAGTCAAAAGCATTTTAGGTAAAATCTTCCAAATCAGATTCCTTTTTTCTTGACATGTGTCTCTCATATGATGCTTTCACACTGTTATTTCGATTGTTACGTGTTTGGATTGCATGCCTTAGGTGATCTTGTTTCCAATCTTTGGTATGAAGCTAGCTAAGCGCTTCTATTATTTCTAAAGGCTAGTGTGTAAGCAGTCAACACAATTTACATGTAAATATTTTGAGATATGGTATCATTTCTAGCAGCATGTGATTCACTTGCCAAAAAAGTACTGTACTCACATATGGAATATTTGAAAATTGAAAACAAGCAAACAAAATGCAGCTTATGATAGTCTATTGTAATTGAGACTTGTTTAACTTTTGTAGGAAGCAAACAAAAGGACGACACTCACAAGGAACGAAGAAGCCAGCTATCCTTGTCAACTTGATGTTTTAGCTTTCATTTTGTACAACTCATATCCCATACTTACATCTTTTAGTTGTCCATTTGTGAACCTGATGTATGGTGTCTTGGTGGTTATGTTTCTAACAAACTAAAGTGCATATATGTAATATAATTAGTTAATGGAATAAAAGCTGATTGGTGCACATAATGTGAACCTGATATATGGTGTCTTGGTGACCGTGTGAACTTGTCGTGCTCGTGTTGGATATGATTGAACTTTGTTTGGACTATATGATGGATTTGATGTTATATAAATTTTGAAATTAATGATGATCCTGTTATGTGGCTACATAGGCCCTGTAGCTATTTTAATTTACAGGGCAGAATCAAAAGCAATATTTTTTTACCTATGCTCGAGGACTATGCCTACTTTTATGTTGGACCTGTGATGATGTTTATCATGTTGGACTTGCGATGATGATGAAGTTGTGATGATTATCTTATCTATTCTGTTGTGATGATGATGATGATGCTGTTATTTGAATTGAAAAGCAACAAAAATAGGAAAAAAAAAGAGAAAATAATGCATAACTAGGCCGACGGCCTAACCGTCGGCATAGTGCCCTCGTGTTACCAGCAGCCGGCACATGGCAATAGCGGAGAAGTCTGGTGAGTTTTGGGGCTACGCCGACGACCTAACCGTTGGCCTAGCTGACACGTGGCAGCACCTTGGCAATTGTGGCACGGAGCTACGCCGACGGTTAGGCCGTCGGCATAGCCCCAAAACTATGTCGATGGCCTAACCGTCGGCGTAGCTTCGTGCCATGGCTTCTCAGGTGCTGCCACGTGTCAGCATAGTTTTAACGGCAGCGTCGTTGACGGTCGTCAGGTGGAGAACGTTGTCGACGGTGGATGTATGCCGACGGTTGTATGGACACCGTCGGCTTAGCTAGCTATGCCGACGGTTTTTATATGCCGACGGCCGCCTTGGGATACGCCGACGGCCGCCTTGGGATATGCCGACGTACAAGTTGCCGACGGGGTTATGCCGACGGCCACCGTCGGCATAGCCCTATGCCGACGGTTTTTGGTCCTATGCCGGCGGCCCTGGGCCGTCGGCAACGTACCTTATTCCAGTAGTGCTCTATATGCAACTTCAGTGCGAAGGGATTTAACTTATGGTTCTTTCTTGGAACACATTATTTATGAAATACTATTTGGAAAAGGAAGAGTGGAAATATTGCTCAAGGATAAAATTTGTGCATTACAGAATTTCATACAATGGTCTATTCTTTCTAGATGGTCCATTGGAAATTCGCAACCCAAATTGTTATTTGGGGAAGATAATTCCATAGAGAGGACTCCTGATAATATGAACACATGCTTGGAATTATTTTTTATGGACGACTTGGTCACATATCATGGAACCGAATCGAGTGGTTTACTAATTCCGAAATACAAAACTTTAGTGGGAGGAATTTGGTTTTCTGAAGCAAATATATAATGGATATTTTTTGGACACTCTCACTAGAGGTTAGATTGTTTATTTCATTTCACTCATCGATATTGCACATTATATGGTTATATGTTTACCTTTCATTATACAAGTCGGAAGGTTTATTGTGATGTTCACATGTTGTACTGAAGTGGAAAATCAGTTGATTAAAGACTAATAAAAGTCTTAACAACTGATTGATGGGGGAAGTACACTTCAGGAATATATCAATTTAATATGTAAAGAGCATGGAACTACATTCCCCATTGTGATATACTATCTACTTCACAATCGAGTGGAGGAATTGAATATCTTTGATACTCCCTTGTTTTTTTTTCTTCTTTTCTTTGGAAGAAGAATTACATATTGTGTTTATATTTATTTTTATCTAGCACAGTCACTCCTTATGGTTTGTAGACTGGAAGGAAGTATTTTACTTTGGTAGGAAATTCTTAATTACTTCATAGCACACCAGGAATTTATTCTAGTGGATCAACAATATGTTTTTGATCTGGAAAAGGAAAATTGGTGGAAAGTGGGAGTACAATATTTTTATGTACAATGGTGGAATGACTGGAAATCATATTAGAATATTATCTTGACCCCAATGGAAACTACAAGTGAAACTCCTAGCACTATATGCTTAGGATAAGTGGGAGGAAATAACTTGGAATGTCATTTCTGAATAATTATCATGTGTTGTTGGGGGAAGTCACTCTAATTTTGTAGAGGAATAACTAAAGTCTTTAAAGAAGGCTTAAATTTTTCATGAGTGTCAACATGGGTGGAACAAATGCGGGAAGGAACTTACAGAGTAGGAACTTATTATTTATCTCACCAAACAACCGCAAGCCCATTGCTCGGAAAGAGGAAATAAGGCATGGTTTGCTAATTCAGTATATTAATGATGGTCTTATAACAAGCTTCACATCAATGGAATAGCAGGTCACATGGTTTTCTAGAGGAAGCAAAACGACCATCTACAAAAATAAGTGTAAACTATTTCGCATTACTTCATATATGTTAATGATATTATTATTTTTGTTTGCAATGATAATGTTACATTGATGGAATTGAAAGCTTGGTTATCTTATAACTTTCAAATGAAAGGCATGTTTGAGACTTCCGATTTTTGGGAGTGGAAATACATAGGAAGTGTAGTGGTACATTTTTCTATAGAAAATTGCAAAGCTGTTAAAACACCTTGATAAAGGGAATCATACTCAGTGAGGAATTATGTTTGAACTCATGAGGAAAAAGAGAATAACATATAGCAGTGTTTTTTTTATCTTCACTATACAATCATACCTTAACTACCCTATTTATTGCTGCATTCAAGCAGTGGAAGGACATGTGTGTGGCTAATGGGAATCTCACGCATCATATAAGATCATGGGATGTGCATCACAACCTGTCACCTATTTCTAGAGTTTATGGTTAAAAGTAAACACATTGAGGAAGTTACCATTGTATACACAATGTGCGGAATGATTATACCCAGGTGAGGATATTTCATTGATTTGTATAATAATACTAATATGGTGCAGGTTTACTGACTAGAGTCAAGAATTCTTTTAGAACATGTTTACACATGGAACTTGGTTTATTGATTAATGTTTCAGCCAAGTGGGAGATGTTGGATATTTATGTGGCTTTCAACATTTACCCTCAACATGGTTATTATATATCTGACTCAATCTGGAATTATTCATATTATTAATGTTTGTGACGGGGAATAATTGATGCGGAATTTAACTCGAGGAAGTAATACTCGAGATGCCAAAGACGACCGTGATGGAATACAATAGAGGAATTAATAGGGACCGACTCTACTGGAATTTATATGTATGTACGTATTTTCCCCGGGACATCACAGGGTGGAAGAGTTGGGTTTGTTTTGCAGGACCGGCTCTGCGGGCTGTTGACCCACATGATTAAGATTGAAAGTTGATCTCACATATACAATCTAATCATGGCACATGACTCACACATGTGTGCTAGAGACTAGTATATTTAGACTCGGAAAACTGGCATGTTTGATCGTGGTTGGTAACATTGCCCAGGAGTCATACGGATCTTTCCGGAAACAGGTGGAATAATAAAACGCCTGGAGGTGGTGTCTATAAATAGGTCCCTACCCTCTAGCCCCAAGATGCATTGTGAGCGGCACCACGAAAAAGGCAGAGGAATTAGAGGGTAGACCGTGTAGTCCACAATTCCCAACATGAGTCATCGAGCTAGAACAAATTCCAATCGGCTCCCATCCAGCTTATGCATTTATCGGATTTATTCATATATATCCATCGGCCGGCACGACGGCCATGGCTAAGCGAGCCCAGCACCAGCGGGCCGTCCTTATCGCGGGCAGCCAGACATGAAACTAGCCATGTGATGAATCCAAACAATCTCTAATCATCAGTGCTAATGAGCGAACTAATTAAACGATGCCTGCTTGCGAGAGAACTCCTCGCCGGCGGGAAGTGTGCGCCTGGACAATGGAAAGTGACAAAAAAGAGCCCGCCCTTGTTGACTGCCGTGTACTCGACCACCAGGTCGCAGGTGAAGCACTTCCTCCACGGTTTCTCCGTCGCGAGCTAGAACCGTTGTCGCCGTGAAACACCTGCAAACTTCCCGGCTCATCTTTCTATTTCAACACCGACAGGGAGGCCATCAACACGCGGGTGTGGGAGCAACGACGGTAGGCGTGCGAGGTTGCGTGGTGTGGAGGCGCAGGGCACAGGATGGAAATGCAAGCTGTGGGTACACCATGATCTGCAGCAGTGAGGTTGAGAACAGGACATCCATGGCATGATTAGGAGCGAGATTGATCTGGTAAACAGTGAGGCGGGAAGAAACAGAGCCGATCGCATGTGCACGAAGTCGAGGCCATTCATACAAAGGAAAGAAGCCGATCGGAGTGCATTCTGGCTGGATGAGCCGATTGGAGGATTATACAATGCTTTGGTACACATAGGTAGTTGATGAAGTGAATTCTTTGTTACATATATAGTCCCCAATAGACATGCCCATAATTGGTAATGAAATACTAGTGGCGATGCGCGTAGGTGGTGGTGGATGACATTCGTAGGTGCACAGATACATGGGGACGACCTAGTCCGTGCGAGTGCAGGCCTTCACGTTAGTAGTCTCCTCCCTGCTGCTCAGTTGTGGTCGATCCTTGTTAGGCGCCCTCGCTCTACTGTGATGTCAGTCGGATCGAAGCGAATGGTTAGGTGTGTGGTGGCGTGTGAGCTTGTCGTGGCCGAGGACGAAGGCCCAGTGCAAGAACTTGATCGGTGGTGGCCATCGGCAGCCTCTGGGTTGTGTCCCCCTTGAGCCATTAGGACGCAGGTGTGGACGCATCCTACAGTGGATTTGTTAACCCAGACCTGGTGCGGGATAGGAGTGACAAGATGTGTCATCCACTATTTCTGTCGTGGTTTGTGCATTGAGATATGGACGGCTGGCACTGTCATGGGACATAGATGCCGGAGCGGAGCCCTAGATGCTGGTCCACAAGCTTGGCTCTCTGGCGGATGTAGATCTTGATTTGGAGGCTTGTGCGTGTTGTGGTTGCATTTGGTGCCTCCTGGTCGGACAGGTGAGCTTCCAAGCGGATGGTTTTTTGCTTTGGTGGCAACCGCGGCGGCACCTGCGGGTGCCGCTTTCCTTTTGAGGATGTCATTATGGTTTTCCACGGGTGCTTAGGTCTTCTAGTGTTGGGGAATGTAGCATGCAATTTCAAAAAAAAATCTACGCTCACGCAAGATCTATCTAGGAGATTGATGCAACCCCGTCTTCGGAGAAGAGGGAGTACAAGGGGGGTCCGATCTTCACGGCGTAGGATCGATAAATGGATGGGGATAACTAGTTGTAAGCAGCCAAAAAATGAAAAATAAGAGATTATGATCCGACGAGGAGGAGACTCACCGAAGCTTGCAATCCGAACATTCGCCGATCCACAACCCGCAATACTACCCCACACAACCACGCTCAAGTCGTGGAGCGCGGGATAGGTGCAATTCGCAAGGGAAACCACGAACTCTAATCCACACAACACGATCTAGTCGTGGAGCACGAATTAGGAGCAATTTCTCATGGAATCACGAGAATAAGGATAACGAGAGCTCTCCAATCTCAAGAGTAGTCTATGTCTTTGGTCTTTCATAGAAATGGCAAAAGTTCCCAATGAAGGGAAGATCTAGCCTATTTATAATCGGGACAACCCCTCTGGATAGGTGTGAAAGAGAACTAGCTTCTAGAACTAGCTTTGGTGTGAAAGTGAACCAGCTTTGTTTGACTAAATGGCTTCAAGACTTAATGAGGTAGCTTCTGGAAAGCTCTCCTTGGAGGTGGTTGGCAGTTCCCGACCAAACATTGTTCACTGGGGTCGAACAATGTTTCCTTCAGAAGAAAACTCGAGTACCGGAAACCTTTTGCAAGTTGGGATATCCAAACTCGTGCAAAACATTGTTTCGTCAGAATCGGAACAATGTTTCTTCAACAGACAACTCATTCTTCATGAATTCCTAACTTTGTTTCCTCGCCATAAAACATTGTTTTGCACAGACTGAAATGTGTTTGGCCTTCTTCGACATCGCACCTGAGTTCAACCCACAACAAAGGAGGTGAAGGCACAACCATGTTTTCAAAGTCAAATGATAGACTTAAGTTAGCGTTAACCTGATCATGTATTTGCATTGCGCGACTTCTTGTGATTGGACCGTTGATGGTTGGTGGTGTGGTGCCCATGGTTAGGATGTCCACATCATCCTCCCCCTCTTGAGAAGGAGTCGTCCTCGACTCTAAAGGCCCAAAGTATGGGGAAAGATCGGAGACATTGAAGGTTGGGCTAACACCATATTCTTCTAGAAGATCGATCTTGTAAGCATTGTCGTTGATTCACTCGAGCACCGCAAATGGTCCATCACCGCGTGGCTGCAACTTGCACTTGCGTTGCTTAGGAAAACGGTCCTTTCGAAGGTGTACCCATACCAAATCACCTTGCTCGAACACCAGCTTTTTCCTGGTCTTGTTTACCCGCTTCGCAAGTGTTCAGTCATTTTCTCAATGTTCTCCTTTGCCTGGGCATGAAGTTTCTTGACGAAATCAGCACACTTGCTGGCATCAAGGCTAGTTCGTTCCTGCAGTGGCAAAGGCAAAAGATCGATGGGAGCAATAGGTTTGAAGCCATAAACAAGTTTAAATGGGCAAAATTTAGTGGTCGAATGTACCGCCCTGTTATACGCGAACTCCGCATGAGGTAGGCAATCTTCCCACATCTTCAAATTCTTCTTCAGGACTGCTCGCAGCATCATGGACAATGTCTGGTTGACAACTTCAGTCTGTCCATCAGTTTGTGGGTGGCATGTCGTGGAAAATAGGAGCTTGGTGCCGAGTTTTCCCCACAAGGTCTTCCAAAATTAGCTAAGAAATTTGGTGTCACGGTCTGACACAATCGTGCGTGGTACTCCATGTAGCCGCACAACTTCCCTGAAAAACATATCAGCAATGTGTGAAGCATCATCGCTCTTATGACATGGGATAAAATGTGCCATTTTGCTAAAACGATCAACTACCACAAACACCGAGTCACTCCCCCTCTTAGTCCGTGGTAAACCAAGAACAAAATCCATGGAAATATCTTCCCACGGAGTATTCGGGATAGATAGAGGAGTATATAAACCATGAGGATTCAAGCGGGACTTAGCTTTGTGACAAATCTCGCATCTCATCACGTAGCGTTCCACGTCACGTCTAATGCGCGGCCAAAAGAAGTGATCAACGAGCACACTTTCAGTTTTCTTGGCTCCAAAATGTCCCATGAGACCACCAACGCGAGCCTCCTACAAGAGCAACAAACGAACAAAACAATCTGGGATGCACAATTTGTTAGCTCAAAATAGAAATCCATCATGCAAGTGAAACTTCTCCCATCCTTTTCCCTTGTTACACTTTGAAAATGGTTCAACAAAGTATGAGTCGGTAGCATACAATTCTTTGATGCTTTCTAAAGCAAGGATTTTAACATCAAGTTGGGAAAGTAAAATGTGAGGCCTAGACAATGCGTCGGCAACAACGTTATCCTTCCCTTTCTTGTACTTGACAATATAAGGAAAATACTCTATGAACTCACTCCATTTTTGCATGTCTACGGTTCAGTTTTAGTTGACCCTTTAGATGTTTTAAAGATTCATGGTCAGAATGTATTACAAACTCTTTTGGCCACAAGTAATGCTGCCATGTTTCGAAAGATCGAACAAGTGCATACAATTCTTTATCATAGATAGAATAATTAAGAGTTGGACATTTAAGCTTCTCACTAAAATAGGCGATGAGTTTACCTTCTTGCATGAGTACACCACCAATGCCAACACCACTTGCATCACATTCAATCTCAAATGTCTTACCAAAATCAGGAAGTGAAAGCAATGGGGCTGATGTCAATCTCATCTTCAGTTCTTGGAAGGACTTGTCTTGGGCATCACCCCATTGGAATGGAGTGTCTTTCTTCGTTAACTCATTCATTGGTGCAGCAATGGTACTGAAATCCTTCACGAACCGGCGGTAGAAACCTGCAAGTCCGAGGAAGCTACGTACTTGGCTCACATTTTGTGAAGGCATCCACTCACGAATAGCCTTGATCTTCTCTTCATCGACCTCTACACCTTTTGCTGAAACAACAAAGCAAAGAAAACAACCTTGTTTGTGCAAAATGTGCACTTTTCCACGTTAGCATACAACTTTTCCTCCCGTGGGACAGCAAGCACTCATTTTATATGTACAACATGATCCTCCAAAGTTTTCCTATAAATCAATATGTCATCAAAGTAAACCACTACAAATTTTTCAATGAAGGATCTAAGCACATGATTCATCAATCTCATGAAAGTACTAGGTGCATTTGTTAATCCAAAAGGCATAACCAATCATTCATACAAGCCAAATTTTGTCTTAAATGCAGTTTCCCATTCGTCATCCTCTTTCATTCTTATTTGGTGGTAACCACTTTGCAAATCAATTTTGGAAAATATGGTGGAGCCACAAAGTTCATCAAGCATGTCATCAAGCCTAGGAATAGGGTGTCGATATCTCATAGTTATGTTGTTTACGGATCTACAATCAATGCACATGCGCATGGTACCATCATTCTTTGGAACTAAAAGTATGGGAACATCACAAGGAGAAAGACTTTCCCTTACATACCCTCTGTTAAGAAGATCTTCTACTTGCCTCTGAATTTCCTTCGTCTCCTCTGGGTTTGCTCGATACGGTGGCCGATTTGGTAGTGGGGCGCCCGGAACCAAGTCGATTTGGTGCTCAATGCCCCGCTTCGG
>NC_041392.1:744534066-744539106 GCF_002162155.2 Triticum dicoccoides | reverse complement strand
CATCAGACGAGGGAGAGGGGAGCGCCGGAGGGATGGACGCCGGCACCGGAGTGGTGGTCGGCGGTGGGGTGTTCGCCGCGGCCGGAGTGGCCAACGACGCGCTCAGGGGAGGGGGCTCTCGCTCAAGGCCCTGTCGCTCTCGCTCCAGCTCGCTCGTTTAGCTTTTTTTTAACGAGCTAAATTAATATATGTTCCTTTTTTAGGATTTTTCAAACTCCTAACTAATCAGAGAAGAAAGGAAAGTCAACATTGACGTGTGACGGCGTGCAAGATCCGAGACGATGGACCATTGGATCCTCATGATTTCAACGTTATCCAGCAGTTTCAGCTGTCCGTTGGCTAAACCAACTCTGTTGAAAGGCTGAACTCAACACTTTGGGTTTAAGGTTTAATTACTGAACTAAAGACCATAACGCCGGATCTACCAGCTTGCTGAGCTAGCGCAGCAACCACAACATGTGCTTCTTTTTGTTGGTCTAAGGCGGCAGGAGTATATGAGCAGAGGGCTATAAGCCAAATGAATTCTGATTGTTTCTCACACAAATGCACCACGTTCAACAAAAATGAGACAAGAGAAAAAAAAAACTACGCCATCCGCCTTAAAATTTAAGACAATTTTTGAAACTATGATATACTTGGGACGGAGGGAGTAGTTCACTTGGGCCAAAGGCGCAGTACATACAAGTTAGGAAAAAGATTCTCTTGTCAGTTGCAAGAGAGATACGGTAAGTCAAACTCCAATGAGAAGATGATTCGCGTGACTCCATTGCAGTGCGCACTTGATGAAATATGGAGTAGGAGATTTGCCGAGAGTGTCCTGTTGTTGGTCGATGCCACCTGATCGAGTGTTTCACGTGCACATACATGTTTCGCCTTCGTGTCTCGTCTTTGCACATTAAAGAAAATTATAAAGCACACATAACTAAAATAGCAATAGTTGCAGATTTCCATGAAAATTGAAAAGGATGGGATTTTCAAAAGGTCGCCCTTTTTGTTGGGGTGAAGTACCACTAAGTCCGATTATGGACCAACAAAAAATTCTAATACGGGGATGTACATTGTATGTTGTGAGTCGTACACGTACATGTATACGATGTACATCCCATAAATTTTGGTAAGTCCTCTTAGCGCCATGACTCATGGAATACTAAAATTAATTTGTACTATGTCCTACTTACCGGGCCTGCTAGCTAGCTAAGAGAAAGCTTTCATGGTTTTTAGGTGATATGATAGGTTGATCTCCAGCAACGAGGAGCCGCTCTTTTGGATATGCATCTCCTTCGTCTCCAAATCAAGAACTACACATGGAACACTCTTGGGTACCTTCAGCAGCACCACGTCGCTGCTCCTCTTCCCGGAGCCTTCGAACTGAACGACTACATTGCCACCGTTATGAGGGGTGTCTAGGCACATTGGTCGTAGTATGTCCTCAATGTCGATCACATTTTCCGGCAACCAACCACCACCTGATGGGACTTTAGGGAGTTGTAGCCACACGGATATCTTGCACCCATCTATGCAAAGCAGTTTCAATAGGTTTCCATCCGGTGACGTTGCCAAGTGGAGATGGCTTCCTTTGTGGTTGGTGGGTGGAAGATTCACCCATCCAGAGGCCCCAGTGCCCACATCGTATGTGATGATTTGGTCACCGTTGTTCACAAGCCAGTGGATGATGCCACCATGGAGGATGGCTGGGGCGCTGCACTTATTGATGGGCATCCATGAAATGTCGAGGTCGCTCATGTGAGAGGACACAGGCTCCCAGGCACCAGAGGAGGATGTGATGGCATGTACTTTGATTTTCCATCCGTTTAGATCGAAGAAGAGCAGCATGAAGGAGCAGCTAATGCCATCCGCGGCGGTGAGCAACATGTGCTGCCACTTGTTCCGGGTACTCCACATAGGCGGTTTTGAGATGAAGGTGTGGTGGTTAGTCATAGGGTCATACACGCACAGGTCAGAGGAGAACTCGGACTCGGATCGCATGTCGGTGTGTAGTATGTGGCAGAGGACGACAAGGCCGCCGCGGGACGTCACCGGAAAGTACCAATTAAAGAGCTTGGCGGCGTGGCGTGACATGTAGGGCAAGAGGTAGTCGTGGCAAAAGGACGAGATGGCAGATGTGACCGGGTGGACCAGAGTCAAGGGTTGCTCGTCATAGGTGGTGCAGTAAGCGAGGATGCTAGGAGCCACTTGCTTGGCCACCCGACGGATGAACGGCAGGCTGAGGATGTCACGGCGAAGGTGCTTGCAGACTGCAGCCCAACGGATGAGTGTGGGCAGGTTGGAGCGTGCCACGATCTCAAGCAGGAGATCGGTCGGGAGGGTCCGTGGTGTCGCAATCTCCAACTCCGGCGACCGCATAGCTATGCCGTTTTGTTAGTATACTTCCGTGATGCCATCGATGAATCATGGTTGAGGCTTGCTAGCTCGGCAGGGAAGGGTTGGTCGTACGTCGTCTCCGACTAGGCTGATTCCGATAGGCGGCGTATAAACTCTATTATATTAATACTCCACGTAGGCCAAACCGAAGACAGACTTGGAACAGAACCCTTCACGGCATCGGACCCGAGAACGTACCCAAATCGAGTTCCAACGTGCTATGCGGCCAAGGAAACGAGGTACGTCCGTGAAGATGGACCTCTGTTGTCCCTGCATTGGATATGCTACTACTATGATATGTCCCGGGTGGTCACGGTAGAGACCACTTAATAGTGGCGAGGGGTATAAACCCGCGCTACTACTATCAACTTAGTAGTAGCGTGGATTTATACCCCTCGCTACTACTATGGCATGTCCCGGGTGGCCACGACAGAGACCACTTAATAGTAACGAGGGTTATAAACTCGCGCTACTAGTAAGTAGCAGTAGCGAGGGGTATAAACTCACGCTATTAGTAAGCATCTGCTTATAAACTTTTTCCTAGTACCGTGAAGTAGTACTAGATGTTGTCGGTGTGTTTTTGCCACCCTGTTTGTAATGACCATGGTCCTCCCCTTATATAGTACTAGGGCAACCACAATAGCCAGTGAACGTGTGTGAATGGATACATGTAGAAGGTAGGTGCCCGCCCTGTGTATGCGCAATTTGTTTTCGGCCTTTGCAGGTGATAAGCTGACACGAGACCATGTCAGGCCCACGAGTACTCTTGGCAGAAGTATGGGTCCCTCCTGTCATCATCTAGCCAGATGTGACGCAAGCCACCACTTCCCTTAGCCAAAAAGTGGCTCTAAGCCATGTCGCACTCGTCGGACAGACAGGGCTTGCACCCGACTTGCTTGAGGCACCCATCAAGCCTGGTAGTCATGATGATCATGCTCTAAACACGTAGACCTGCAGCGGGATACGTCGAGTAGCCTCCATGGGCATTAAATGTCCGGAAGGTGCAAAAGTTCTCCGTTCGTGGCGAGCGCCGCCTGCCTGCGTGACACGTGTGCTCGGGGCACCGTCGTTGTGACGTCATGGCTGACATCTTGATATTCTTTGTTTGGATTGTCTGTGTTGAGTATATTGATTAGATTGAAAACATAGGTTAGACTAGGAAATATTCTGGCTTGCCTTATACTCTAAATAGATCATATACTTCTGTATATATGCCTCAAGCAATACAACAAATAATTCCATCAAACCTCCCTTTCTCCCTTCTAACATGGTATCAGCCTAACCTATCCAAACTCTAGCCGCCGCCGCCGCTTCCGCTCCGCGCCGCCCCGGGGCGGTCGATCTCCGTGATCACTGTCGGGGGCCGCGCCGCCCGTATGTAGGGTTCGTCTGTCGGTCATGTTGACCGGCTATCCTAAAGAGTCTTTTTTCCAATCCTTTGATTCGGGATTTTCTTTCTCTCGCCGTCGTTTTGATCGGCAGTTCTTTTTTGGTATTTCAATCTCAGATCGATTTGCGTCGCCCGTCACCATTCGTCATCTGCAGCGCGCGTCAACTTCGACATCGGATCAATCGGTTGCTGCACGGCACCCCGTTTTAGCGGCGTCATCTGTTGACGCGGCGGCTCCTCGCGCGTCCTGCACTGCTGCTGCCGCTCACGCGCATGCGCTAGTGTGCCTGCCGCTAAGCCGGCGTCCGCCGTGCGCATCCAGGAGCCATGTCTCACGTGCATGCACATGAAGCCACATGCACGGGTGCACGTTCTGGACAAGGACGTGTTACACGGGCTGGAGTGGCTCCGAAATCTCCTCCTTCCCCTGCTACAGTTGAGAGTCTCTCGAGACAGTTCCTTCCCGGCCCGATCCCGGATCCTCTCCGCCGGCAACGCTCGTCGAAGAAGTGATGGGGGAGGTGCTCGGCGTGTTCTTGTACATAGTAGATGTAGGTTCAGTTTCCGTTCTGGTGTGTTGGGCGTGATGCCTAGGACTGGCGATATGCCGATGAGGAGAGCGCCGCCTGCGTGTACGAGCAGCGCATGGTGGCTAGCGGCGATGCTTTGGTTGGTGGCGGTGGCGTGGTGCTACTCGCTGCTGCGTGATTCATCGTCGGCGCATCCTCCAATAAGCTCGGTTGCTGCCATGATTTGGAGAAGGATTCGTCCCCTTCCTCTGTTGCTTCAAGCTGCCATGGAGGTGGATGGAGCGATGGTGATGCTAGAGGATCTGGTTTTTGCAGGTGGGTTCGGAGCATATCAGCAGCGGCAGATCACGTGGAGCTACGGCGCCCGCTGGCAGCCGGTCTTCCACACCATGGCGTTGCCCCTTCTGGCCGAATGGCGGCCGTGTATTTCCTCCCAGCCTAAGAGCGATAGGGGAGGCAGATGCATCTTCTATCTGGAGTTCGAAGCGGTTCCAAGCTGCTGCGATGGTCTCGTCGCCCCAAGTGGTGCGTCCCCGGCGACGGCGAGTCTACATCCAGGAAGAAGATGTTGTGGACCCGATTGCAATTTTCAGATCCAGTTTAGGGTCCTTCTTGTCAAAATCAAGGGCTTAGGTGTTATTTTCCTTTTATGTGAGTCCTTGTGTGGGCTTTGTGTTGTAACCGCTGAAGTTTTAATGAAGATCTAGGCCCTTCATGGCCTTTCCTGTTCAAAAAAAA
>NC_041392.1:744526823-744534038 GCF_002162155.2 Triticum dicoccoides | reverse complement strand
GCGTCTTCTCAATTTTGCTCATCGCGCGTCTGGGTGGATCACCCGATGCACGTCTCCGTAAGATTAAGTGAAGATCAACGTCAAGTTTATATGCCTCTTCGCCGATTGAGCAACATCGCCCCATCGGGTCGTAGCGCCGCCGCCTTGTGGTTTTCCTCGTGGCTGCACTGATCCGCGCCGTCGCTGTGTCGCCCTTTTGGGCCGTAGCGCCGCGGCACGTGGTCCCCGCCGCCGCCCTGAGGCATTTCTCGTGGTTACACCAACTCGTGAGCTGCCGCTGCGTCGCCTTTTCGGGCCATAGGGCTGCGGCCCGCGGTCAACCGCCGCCCCGAGGCCGTCCGCTCCAGGTCGTCCCCAAGGTTGCACCGACCCTCGCGTTGCCGCTGCGTCGCCCGGTCGGGCCGTAGCGAGCGTGGCACGCGGTCTCTGCAACCGCCGTGAGGTCTTCCCCGCCGTCGCCCCGACCCGCGCGTTGCTGCTGCGTCGCCCCTTCGGGTCGTAGCGTCGCGGCGCGCGGTCTACTCGGTCGTCCCGCGCGTCGACTTCTATGTGGTAAGCGTCGCGCCGCCTCCCTAGGCGCGGGAACGTCACTGTCCACGCCAGTCTTCGTCACGCTGTTGGGTTCTTCCTCACCTACTTCGAGCACCGTCGTCGCGCTTCTGACCTAGCCGCCGCCGCCTCTTCAGGCCGCTGCCGCCGCTCTTCTCCCCGGTCCACGGCGAGTACCTCGACACCGGCCACCCCGACCTGACATCGACCATGGCGTCCCTCGCACGGCTACCTCAACAACGACTACACCATCCTACACTCTCGGCTACATCGACGTCGGCACAAAGGGTTACCGCCTTGCTTGAGCAACCTCGTCGGTTTTCACTCCAGCCACGTCTTCCGCGATGCATTGACCGTTCGACTGTGGGGGGTGTCCGTCGGCTTACCTTCGGATTATTCTTCAGTCTCATCATCTGCGTCGCTACTGTTGTGACTGCGAGGGGATGTTGAGTATATTGACTAGATTGGAAACATAGGTTAGACTAGGAAATATTCTGGTTTGCCTTATACTCCAAATATGCCCACGAGGCTCAAGCAATACAACGAATAATTCCACCAAATCTCCCTTTCTCCCTTCTAACAGTCTGTACCTTGTTGCGAAGCACATCGTGTGCAAAAGATCCATGTATACCAGCGTGTGGCCTTCTTTTTACTCGATCGATGATGATACATTCCCTCTTGTGTGTCGCCAACACCCCAGGTTTTTGGTGGGACCCGCATATTTTCACGCACGGGGTACCCCGATTTTTATGACTCCAACAGTGGAGTGGAAGGAAAAGAATGGCCAGGAAAAAAGATGAGAAAAAGGGCAGGAAAGAGGGAAGGAGAGAAAGGATCGGAAAAAGAGAGTGCTAGAAAGAGAAGGGGAAAAATGCGGGAAAATGAGGGGGGAAGAAGGAATGGAGGGAATAGAGAGAAGGCAAAATGAAAAAAATCAAACAAAAATATTTACCATGTATAAAATTAAAAAATAAAATAAAAATATTTGTTAAATTAAAAAAACTAAATAAAAAATATTTGTCGAGGGCGGACAGAAACTCGGCAAAGGAGAGCATGACTAAGGACGTTTCTGCTGTTAGAACTCTGCCCACAGGATCGATCACATCACAGTACAATGAACACACGCACAAAAACCTTTTATAACCAAGGGCCCTTGTCGTGCCCTTCTTTTATCTTTATTTCTTTTTCTCGCACCGGTGTTATTACCAAACCCACATAGCCTCTTGTGTATATATACACACCAACGCAGCCGACCCAGCTAACCTAAACCTATTCGTACAATGACTCAAGAGTTGTAACTGGACTCTACAAATCCTAAACGACCTAGCACTACTACCTGGTCAAACTAACACGGACACAACACGCCTAGGCAGCCAAGCAAACTCCTAGCCGGACTTTTACTACTTGCTCCACACGTGCACATCCAAGACACCTCCTAGCCGGACTAATCAATCTAGCCAGGAACCAACTATAATCTACTAAACAAGATTATCTCTAACATCTGCCAGCGCCATATCAGCAACGGCGTGTAATGGCGCGTGTCACTGCGTTTGCGCAAGGATCAGTGTCCGCTTCCACGAACAAGTGCCTGTAAGTTGTCGGCTTTTTCCCCCTGCACTCGGTTTAGGAGGACTTTTGTGGAGCTTGACACGCAACTCCATGGATTCGCTACTGTACTCTTCCGAGCAAGCTGTACAATAGTCTCTCCACTGTCAAATATTGGGTATGTAAATTTTGCAGTAATTGGAAACATTGTGAAGTTTAACCGATTTTATATAGAATTTTTTTCATCAATAATTTTATACCCCAGCAAAAAAAATTATAATTTTAGAGGAGAAGGGAAAATGGAGAAATTTAGTGGCAGGGTCGAGTCGCGGCGATACTACTGTTCATCGTGAGGAATTTCCTTTCATCCTCGAGCAATCTGTGCTGATACTGTTGCTGATTGATGTTGCATGCCAGCAATTCGTCTAACATATGTCGTTGTGTTCTGCAACAAGGGAAGTTGAAAAAGATGGGGAGATGGATCGCTGTTCATACGGTCCAAGATGGGGAGATGGATCGCTGTTCATAAGGTCCGGGATCGAAAGCCCATCATCTTCTATTCTCCATCCCGTGACCTATATCTACTACCAGCTCGTTCCAATCCTCTTCTCCCCACCTCATTCCCAGAGGCCGCCGCCACCCCTGCTCCCCTCGTCTCTCACCGCAGCAGAGCAGATCCAGGAGCCACACGCTACGGGATGCTCGCCGGAGTTCAGGGAGGAGGCGACGCAGCTGAGCAGTCAACCTCGGAATAGTTGAGCAGCCATTAGTTCATCGCATCTTTCCATTCTCTCGCGCGTCTGGCAGCAAGCACCGACTTAGAGGTAAATCCGATTCTCCTTATCCGCCTAATTAGTTCACAGGTACGAGATTGCTAGTGGCTGCCATTGATTTCTTGCAAGCTAATGATTCGTCCAATAATTTGGTCCTGCTAGAGGCCCCACCAACAATATGTTCTGTTTGTTTGAAGCCACGCTAACTAAGTTCGTATAATCGTATCTAAACTGGCCTGGGTGCCCACTTAATGGATCGCCGAGGTGGTATAACACAATTTGACTGGCCCGGGTTCTTAAGCAGCGTACAATCATTAAATATCTATTACAAATGGTCTTCTCTTTCACTGCATTATGCCGATCAATTTTGTTCTTCTTCCAAGTCTCATAGTCTTTTATTGAAACTACAGTAGCTCATCGGAGCTATGAAGTAGAATTGAATAGAAGATAGGTAGATATATAGGACACTCATTAGAGATTAGTGGTACCTTATTACCAAACTCAATGACTTGATCGTGTATGAACACGTGAGTCTTGCTTGTCAGCACATACGTCGATGACGATGAGGATCACATAATATATAGACTTTGAATTGAAATATACCAATGGTTGGTCGCGCGATCATGATCGCTAGCGTATGTTAAGTTATCTAGGTGTACTATGCACAGACAACTTCCAGCTCGGGCTAGCTCAAACAATGTGTTTTGACAGATATATATTGTGTAGTGACATTCCTTTTGTTTTGTCTCTTCTCAACAATAATTGAACTTTCTTTGGGGGCCAACATAATCTTATGTCAAGCCAAACTAATGCAGGAGCATCTTGTATACACCTTCTGCCTCCTTTCACAAGATCTGGCATCGCTAATACCATCCCTTCACAAGATCTTGTATATACCTGCTGAAGACTAGCCCTACACGGCAGCAGGGCTTCATATATATCAGGTAATTACCGTAACTTCTGAATTTGAACCTCTGCTTAATTAGGTGAGTAGTTTAGGGTACTCTAGTTGCCTGTCGTCGAAGCTTCATGTTTTATGGGTCTAGAATTCTTCCAACTTGTTATGTTTGGTAGATTGGAAGGCATGTGAACTATGAAACTAAATAAAACGCCGGGTTTATCTAGTAAGATCACTCAGTTAATGCCGGATAAAGGTTTTCCTATTTGCATATATGTCTAGATATGGCGTCAGTTCGCTCTAGGTACTTTCCTCGTATGTAGTAATCATTTGTACACATACTCTTGTTACATGCTAGTGTTGCTGACGTGGTATATAACCAGGCTGCGCAATGGTTGGCCAAGCTATTACTACACAACATGACCTGGAGTACATGCTAGTTGATCCGACCCTAGAGCCCACTGCCTTGCCATTGTCACTTTTGTCAGAAATCACACATGGTTTCTCTGATGACATGGAAATCGGCAGAGGAGGCTTTGCAACTGTTTATAAGGTACACCACACTCACAGCTGCCCCTTCTCACGCTCCAAGTCATAAAATTTTGTCAGGAATGAAAACGCATTTTTATCTATGCATCTCCCGGCCGGCTGCAGGCAACACTTGAGAATGGAGCCGTCGCTGTAAAGAAGTTGCGCAATACGCACATCCACGAGAAAGAGTTTCTGGGAGAGATTAAATGCCTTGTGAAGCTGAAGCACAAGAATATCGTTCGATTTCTGGGATATTGTTCTGACACACAAGGAAATATGGCAAATTACAACGGAACATTAGTCATGGCAGATGTACAAGAAAGATTACTCTGTTTTGAGTATCTACACAAAGGAAGTCTTGTCGCTTATATAAAGGGTAGGACCATGTTTCCATCTTTATTTTCTTCATTGGGGACTGCTTGGTTGATTCAACCAAATTAGGCATATAACTGAAATTATTTTCTCATCTTTTGCATTCACAAATTAAGAAAGTCAATTGTCTCAAATACTCCCTCCGATCCGTAATAATTGTAATGGTTTTAGTTCAAATTGGAACTAAAACCACACAACTATTATGGATCAGAGGGAGTATATACTAAATTAATTCGCATTTCTCATCTCCCTTTTGTAGATTCATCCAGAGAACTTGAATGGAGAGAGCGTTACCAAGTAATAAAAGGGATCTGCGAGGGGTTAAACTATCTTCACCAAGAAAATATTCTGCACTTGGATTTAAAACCAGAAAATATATTGTTGGATGAAGATATGAATCCAAAAATTACTGATTTCGGACTATCAAGGTGTTTTGAGGAAGATCAAACACGATGCATTACTGATAATGTGGGAGGAACACTGTAAGCCAACTAAACCTTGTTGAAATCTGAATCTTTAACCTTTGTAGCTATAATGTAATATTGTATTGTACTGGCTCTGTATACTACCAACTGATCAGACTATATGCATTTTTAGGGGATATTTGGCACCAGAATTCCAAAGCGGTGAAATCACACACAAGTTTGACTTGTATAGCCTTGGTGTTATAATTATAGAAATGTTGACTGGAAAGAAGGGGTATCAAACTACTGAGAATGTAAGAACAAATTATAAGTGTCCCCATTCCAAGTCGAAATTGTGAAAACTGATGTTATTCACCAACACGAGTCTTTATTTGATGATCCATTTCATAACATAATCACGGTTGCAATTTCCTAGGTACTGGAAATTTGGAATAATCCAACGGTGGATACGTTGCAGTGGGAACAAATACGAGTATGTGCTAAGATCGGGATAGAGTGCACAGATTTCAATCCGGCGAAGAGACCGGCTAGTATGAAGCATATAATCGATAGGCTTGAAGAGACAGAATGCAGTATACATTTAATCCCTACAGGTGGGACAAGCCAGCTTCTTACGCTTCAACAGTTCAATCTTTGCTTCACCTTTGAGCCAAACAAGGTTATGACATGCCCACTGCAGCTAACAAACAACACCAATAAGCATGTTGCATTTAGGCTTACAGACAAGAACATGGAGCCCTCCTTCCTGAATCTACCATTGTATGGCCTCGTTCCTCCTAACACACCTTACACTCTCATCGTGGCAACAAAAGGGAAAGAAGATCTACCTCGAAAATATATCATAGATGTGTTCCTCCAGAGTGCTACATTTATATTGGGGGATGATGGGCATATAAAAACTTTCCAACAGCAGCCAAACAAGTTTTTCCAAGAGATGGAGAATGAAGTGCAGGTGGCCAAACTGAAAGCACTTTATACTCTGCCACGAGACATCACACCATCATCGTCTATGGTAAGATATTACTATATTAGCATAAATATGATTGACTTGCTAGGTGATCTCTAAATTTCGACGATAAGTTTTGTTCATGTGTAATATTATGTTAAAATTTATTTGCATGGACGTATACATTGAAAAATATTAAAAACATTACAACAAATAAAATGCATCATCCAAAAGAATAATTATCATTTTTCTCAATGGCTTATTTCCCTATGAAAAATCCTTAGTTAATGTAGTTAGTAACCAAATTATTAATGATTTGCCGTTCGAAACATAAAATTATTTTATTTTGAAATTACATCTTGAGGGAACTTTATTGGACTTTTCAGACTTTGCACCAATTACATGAAACAGGCATAGACCCCTCTTTATAGATAAAGCACAAACCACAATGCACGGCCCAATGATACAAGGTAGTGGGCTAGCCCTCTTACAAACCAGATACCAGGATAGTTGGACAACATATATGCACAAAACTATGTTGCAGGAAAAGAATACAGGAGACAGATTACAATGTCACAACACGTCCTATGAACATAACCTCCATGACTGTGATCAGGAGGGAGACCGGCGCAAAGCGTCACCATTCTCGAGTCCAAAATAGACAAGGGTATTCACCTAGAACTGTGGCATGGAGAGGAGGACACAACGATGACCTCAAGAGGAGAACGACGCACGCGGCCACCGCAGTTGTCGGCGCCGAAGCATGGGACTTTCTCCTGACAGCTCACCCGTACCAGCAAGAGGCCCCTAGGAGAACCGTGATCAGCACAGACCTCCAGATCTAGGCACCGTTTCTGTCTCGCGACAAAGACCATGCATGAGCCACCAGGGCCTCACCGCCCCCACGACCAAGCGACCTAGCCACCACAGCCGTCATAATGCCCTCTGGAGAGCCAAACATGGGGACCACCATCCGGGGCGGCAACCCTGACATCCAAGCCTAGAGACTCCACAACCCATCCAAATCACAACACTTCAACCCCGGTAGGAAGAGTAGTAGGCATCTCTTGCCACTCCTTGCCCAACATCAGCCTCCGGTTCTGTGTCCATGCCTCCACGGTAGGAAGCATCGACACCTGCTTCCCCAACCATTTTAGCTGGAACAGAGGAGGGGGA
>NC_041392.1:744520320-744526428 GCF_002162155.2 Triticum dicoccoides | reverse complement strand
AACCCGACATTGCAGACGACCTCCACCAAGCAAGCCTTGGTCAAAGCCCATGGCTTTGACATAGTAGGTGACCTCACACGACACCTAATCCGAGGTCCCTTGCGCCGATCCGTCCGTCGGAGTAGCATCGTCTCGACCACCAATTACTGGGTGGGAATAAAATTAAATATGGGCGCCAATCTCAGCCATGACTTTTAGCACAATTACTACTACTTAAGCAGTCTATGTTATGGAAGATGGATAGATAGAGATTGGTCTCGCTTAAATTGAAATGTTGATAATCTAATTTAAATGTAACTTCCCTTTTTGTGTTCTTTTCACTCGTATTTTGTGGTATTGGTTCTGGACTGCACTAACACGCATGATCATATATCTTGCAGCCAATCTCACATGCAACAAAGGTATGAATCATATCTTCTCTCTGTCGTTTGAGGAGGTCCTCGACCAGACACTAACCATATCCTTGCTGAATCAGATAATATGCATGGTGCAAGGCACCTACAGTTATAAGTTGGACACAAACCAGACCAACCAATGGTGAGTGTATACACATATAAAATCTATATGCATTAGCAGTTTAGCACACAGAAGTCAAATGAAGTGACTTTTCTTGATTTATTATATTCATTGGTGAATATTTTCATGTGGAACCTCTATATTTCTGGGAAGATATTGCATGAAAATATTGCTCGATATTACAAAATGCAGACAAAGAACAGTCTCCTGTGTTACATTAGCTCAGGAATGGCCTCCCAGATCAGTTCATAGTTTCATTTCAGTTCCTCATGGGACCTCTCTTTTATGTCTGAGTACATGAATGGGGTTTGCTTTTTGACATGTAGGCATGGAAAATTGCACATACATGATTCTTGGATAATTAGTTCATTAATTATTTGTGGCAGGATGATATTAGGAGATGACAGAGGATACGTTCGCATTTGGGACTGTAAGACACAGGCAAGTGTGTAGTATTTATTTTTACGATAAATACTCTACTGATGCCTCTCGGCTTGCTTTGGTCTCCATGGACTAACATAGTAGTTTCTTTATTACGGCAGAGAAAGGTGGATGCGCTTAATGTCTCAGCGAGCAAAGGTATGATTTCTGACTTTTGTTTGTACGTCCATCATGCATGGTGCCATGTCAATAAAATAGTCTCCTGCCTTTGCAGTTCTGTGCGTTAAATTTGTTGCAAGAAAGCATTGGATTGTTGCTGGGACACAAGATGGTCTTGTCCATGTGTACGAATATGAACAAGAGCGAAAGATCACAAGTTTCAGAGCTGTTACAGCTGGTATATTTGAGAGTATTTGGTCACTGGCCGTTCATCCAACCCAGTCGTATTTGCTGTCAGCGAGTACACACATTAAACTTTGGGACTGGGACAAGGGTTGGGAGTGCGTACAGATATTTCAAATGGATGGGCCAGCATATCAAGTCGTATTTAACAGAAATGACACAATCGCTAGTATTTCAATGGCACATTATTCAGTGGAGGTCTCTCTCTCTCTCTCTCTCTCTCTCTCTCTCTGTCTCTCTGTCTCTCTGTCTCTCTCTCTCCCTCTCTCTCTCTGAGGAACTCTGAGGACACCATATTAATATAGAACACACCTGGGAGAAATAATTGGAAGGATGCGCCACTGCAACCTTATCACTGGGCTAGCAATTGCCCAGTTCTCATATGTAATAAACAATATATTGCTGGTGTTCTTATGAAGCATGCCCATTAGTCAGCCATTTGTTTTTTCGCACACTGTTAGTTAGTCAAGTACTGATTTTGAACAAATGTACTCACTCGATCATCATGGATTGCCATTCTACTTGCTGATAAAAAGGATTCCCGTAGGATATATTCATCACCCCCGACGCTTAAAGGAATCATCAAGATATTGCTGGTGCTCTTATGAAGCATGCCCATTAGTCAGCCATTTGTTTTTTCGCACACTGTTAGTTAGTCAAGTACTGATTTTGAACAAATGTACTCACTCGATCATCATGGATTGCCATTCTACTTGCTGATAAAAAGGATTCCCGTAGGATATATTCATCACCCCCGATGCTTAAAGGAATCATCAAGATTGGTTCTCTTGGAGCTGTCGACCATCTCGCATGTGTGATGGGAAGGTGTGTTGTCATAATTTTCTATTTACATCTTTAGAGCATATATTTCTTAGCTGTACAACCCTGCCTCCTATTTATCATGGAAAACTTATAATGTTATATGGGAACTATCATATGATAGGGTTGTGATTGGACAGTTTCGCACCATAGCAATTATGGATGTTGAGAGTGTGAGTTATCAAAAGCAATCAATGGATTATGAGCAGGAGTTAAGTGTAGATATGATACAACATGCGGGAGACACAATGTCTAAGGTGAGTTCATTCATTTTTTACTTCTCGTTCAGTTTCTGGAAGTCAAGAGCTTATCAGTTGGTTCTTCAATATTGCAAATTGAACTCTTAATTATATTAAGAGTGAATTCCACTTTTTACCTTGTAGTTGTACATTTGTGACACAAATTACACCATTTAGTGGAACTTCTATCGAAATATCAGATTTGTGACACATGGTTTTACCCCAATTTTTCATTTTGCTCGTTTATGTTAGTTAGGATCAGCATGTTGCATCATGTCCAGACTTCTCTTGTCCGTCTGTTCCATTCCTCATCATCGTCTTGAGATTTTTGGACCCTGGGCATCACCTCACACCTTGCCTAATGGACACGCATCAGAAAACGAGGGTCCAGAGCTTCTAAAAGGGTATTCTAAATGAATTTTCACTTGACGGGTAAGTAGAGTCACATATGCATATCTAGGGGGTAAAATGTGGAATTCACTCCTATATTAATTTTAATGTTCATGCAAGTTGTGCGCACCCATACATGGCATTCCAATGCTTCATCTGTTTAGCAGGAAATCTCAAGATCCATCAGCAAGCTACCTTTACTTGACGTCTACCCAACAGAACTCCACTTCCCATATCATCCCAATGAGCCCATCCCGTGCTCACTGCACCTAACAAACAACACAGATGAAAATGTGGGATTTAAACTTGTAGACAAGAGCGGCAAATCCCCATGGTGCTTTGAAAAGATGCCATTGTACGGCATTGTGCCTCGTAGATCCAACTACACTTTGATCGTGACAACGAAAGAGGAGATGAAGCTAAAGAAAGAGACAGACTTTGATCTCGTTATTCACAGCTGTTTATATGGAGATAAGCACATCATGGCATCCGAAGACATGTCCGATTTTGATGAATTTTTTGAGGAGGCCAAAGAACTTGGGAATATGGTGCATGAGGTGACACTAGAAGCTATTTATGTGACGCAAGAAGAGATGACATGCAAGGTGAGTTGGTCCTCCACTAACACTAATATCAAGTATCATGTTCATATCTTTTTGTTTTGTTGGGGAGTTTGATTTTTTTTCAGGGATGTTCACATCTTTAGCGCAGGAAGCCCACATTATATGGGACATTCTTTTTTGATATTTCATTATCAGGAGTCACATGTTCATTTTTTTTGGGGAGTCACATGTTCATTTGGGTGAACTACAAACAGACCACCAGCAGTTACTTACACATCCTAGATTCCTAGGCAGTTCAGTACTCTTTCAGCCCAGAATTTTTTTTCAGCCGAGGAAGTTATGAAGTGTTGATAAATGTGTCTATATGTGTGTGCCTGTGTGTTGTCAAAGAACTAACTCTATCATCACTTCAGTTACTCTATGCATTGACATCAATGCATTTGCTTTCCCACTAGCAAATTTTACAAACAATGGGCCTGCCACCCATAGTCAACTTTTGTATATGGATCATCCAACTTAATTTTAGGTAGTGTTTCTGATGTTGACTACATTTTTGTTGGACCAGAATATATTGACGAAGTATAATCCTGACAGTTTGCGTTCACTAGATGCACATCCAACAAAGCCATGGTGAGTGCATAGGTCAATAAGGGATTGTACATATTTCAGTTCATATGTTGAAGTGAATGTATTGGATGTCATTATATCCTGTGATACATTTCATATTATCACACAGGATTTTGACTGGGCATGCTAGTGGATATGCCCGTGTATGGAACCATGAGATGAAGGCAAGCTAATGTGTTCTCTCAATATGTATATAGTTATATTAATACTTCGAATATATTTATGCCATTGCTAAGTGTAAACGGTCATCACAACAAAGACTTTTGCAATATGTATATATATTGGCAAGTGAAAATGTATGCCTCGGCCTTTTGCACTTAACTAACAGAGTCATTTTGTGCGGTATGCAGTACCCGATGAATGTTTTTAAAGTCTCCGATTATGAAGGTACTATTTGTGACTCATACCTATAAAAATTAAGCTTGAATTTTCGTATAAATATACACTGACATGGAGTACTAACCAAATTGTCCACCCTTATTGCAGTAAGCAGCATCAAATTTATTACAAGAAGGGAATGGATTGTAGCTCTGACATATGGCGGTCACCTCCATGTGTACGACTGCGCATGTGTAACAAAAATAAAAAAGATCAGGAGTGTTGAACCTAGTAGAATGTTGAACTTCTCAGAACTAGCCATTCATCCAATCCTACCGTACGTGTTGTCACCAAGTTCAGTGCTTTTGGACTGGGACCAGCGCTGGAACCGCATACAAACATTTCCTGGTGCTTTACGGCCATTTGCATTTAGCCCTAATGACAACAACACTTTTGCAAGTGGGTCTTTGTACAGCCACGTACAGGTTTGTCTGCTTGAATTTTTCACTAACTGAATTTTGGCCGTGTACTTTAAGTTTCTACTTTATCTATAAAGTGGGGTGAGTGCATGTTTTGAGAAGGTAATACTATATACCTAAACTTGATGTTCAGATTTGGAGGCTTGATTCTTCTGTCCCTGAATATTCTTTGCCTGGGCATTCGGAGCAAGTTCTATCCCTTGATTTTATCACACGTGGAGCTCAACAATATTTGACCAGTGGCTCCAAGGATTGCACTGCCAAGGTATATGTGCCATTATCATCAAACACCATACCAGCTAATTAATACAATAGGCGTATTACATTAATGCTAGTTGCAGATGCCAGGATGATCCTCCTTTTAGGAGAACATATAATGCTAAAGTCCACTTGATATGTTCTTTAAATCAGATCTGGGACTTGCAGAAAAGAGAGTGCATTCATACGCTCGAAGCTATGTCACCACTCACCAGTTCATTGTGTCCTTGCCCATCCAAACCTTCCAGTTATAATTACAGGAACAGAACATGGCATCATTCATCTGTGGAGCTCCACTGATTTCAGGTAATTACCATTGTATCATAACATTGAACGGCATGCCCATGTGGTTGCGTGTTAGCAATCAGCCTATGCTGTCAAGGATTCTGGTACTAAATGTGTAACATGAGGTACTTGTATTGCACATATGTATTTTTTGCTCTCATCATGGGAAATTGTTGCTGCATATTCGCCAGGCTCAAGAGAATCATTAACTTAGGCGGCGGTGGACCTGTTGTTGCCATAGTACGTCTGATGGGTTTACAAAGGTAAATGTCCTTGTTATTTCTTAATTTAATTTCCTGACTGGGTAAGAGAGTTGCTTCGCTACATGCTCTCTAGATGGAAACCAATGATGTAGTTTAGTCTCAGCAATTATGGAGCTTTCGCTTTGTCAAAACATGCATCTGTAAATTGTGACCCGGCGGACTGCCAACTCCATTCTTTTATATATCAAGTGCCCAGTTTTCAACATTCTTATTCCAGTTACCTATGATAGAAAACTTGTGAAAAAAAAGTTTATCTTTTGTCTAGCAGGATTATGATTGGGCAAAAGAACACAATATTTATCATGGATATCTATGGTGATGAAGCTTTGCGACCAAAGAGTGTAGCGCCCTGGATGCGACACTGCAGGGAGAAGCGAGCTGAGGCGGAGCGCCGCAAAACAGAGGGAACCGGCTGCAAGACAATGTAAGAATATTTATTTGGCCAATGTAAATAACAGTGTGGTTTTAATTACAGTTAATAATACCTGTAATTGCTGTGGTCTTGTGGTCTTGTGCTGACAATTAAGGTTTGCAATACATGCACGGTAAAGATTGTTAATTGCTCGGT
>NC_041392.1:744513407-744519939 GCF_002162155.2 Triticum dicoccoides | reverse complement strand
ATAAATTGGTCAACATTATGCGTGGTGTTATCTTAGGATGTAGCTGAGGTATACTGTTGTATGTTGGTTGTTCCTTACTCACGCAGACTTATGCTTCTGTAGGTAAATGGGGATCGTGTAGACACCAAAGATGGAGAGATTAAGGCCGAAATGACTGTGGCTTTTCTTGCTTAACACCAAAGATGCAACAGCCTGCATACTCCATTTTTTTCTGCAAGTGAAAAAAAATCTTCAGAGGTGTTCCTGGATTATGTTGTAGCATTGCGTTTGGTAGATGGAGCTCGAGGTATTATAAAGATGGAGAGATTATATGATCTCCTGAAAGGGCTACTGGAATGCTGAACGTGTTGGTACAAAGGTAGAGATCCTGTGCATGCATCATTGGATCAAACCCATAAGCGATTATATTGATTTCTCTCTCCTATGCTATCACTACTGGAATTGTCTTATACGCTGGGTGTTTGGCTCTTCGCCGAGCGCCAAAGCACGGGCACTCGGCAAACGTAAAGACACCGAGAGGAACACTCGGCAACTATGGCTTCACGGCAACTAGCCAACATTGCCGACACGGAATCACGCCGAACGAACAACGGTCAGCAAACGACGCTGACGCATCACACGGCAAATAGAAGCCATGTGGCAAGCACGTTCACAACTGACGGTGCCGTCACTTTCTGTGACGTATGCCGAGCGCCGTGGTGGCGCACTCGGTAAACAACATATCATAGAAACATTCAAACTGACATGTGGTCCTACTAGACCCAGTTGTCAGTAAAAGTTTCAAATTATTTGTTAATTTTTTAAAAAGAATTATATGGTGCGCTCTGTTTACCGAGAGCTGCCACATATCACTCGGTGCACGTCCGTTGACTGGAACCTGACCTGTGGGCCCAGGAGCCCCACACGGCGGTTAAACTTTTACCAAGTGTTGTGGCCATCGGAAAAGAGTGGCACTACTGTAGCTAAATGTCTCAGGAGACCCCTTCTCCGAGAGGAGCCCTCGGAAAAGAGTGTGTTTCTACGTGTCGCTCTCGGAAATATGTCCCGTTGCTTCTATTGGGAAGTTGTTTCTTATTTAATCCCCTGCAACTGAAAACAACAAGTGCATTTTCTGTCTATATATTTAGTGTAGAAAATATTCACATAAGCATAACTCTTCACATAGGCCAATGTTTCACATAAGCAACACATCACACACATAGGCATAATTTAAAGTAGTTCATATAAGCATAACTCTTCACATAAGCCCATGTTTCATACGGTACAAATCACACACAAGTTAAACTTATGGAAGTTCACTACTTGCAAAACACATATGCACATCACATAGAAGTTCAGATCTTCATACACCGCCTTGAGGAGGAGGAGGGACATCATTTCCATCGGGTTAGGCTTCCGGAGGAGGATGGGAATCATTTCCACCGCCTTGACATTTTCATAAGAGCCTATAAGAGTATAGTCACGTGAGCATTGTTCGTTGCTAAATAATGAATGTTCTACCTCTAGTTTAGAGAATGTTCTACCTGTAGTGGTTTCTCGAGCAGCTTGAACCTTTCGTTCATTTCTGCTCGTTCCTTCTCTCTGCTCTCCTGCTTAGCCTGCCACCTTTGCTCCCCCGCCTACCACCTTTGCTCCTCTTCAACAGCCCGCTTGTCCATTAAAGCATGTAATATGGCATTAGGCTCGTATAGGTTGCAAGGGTGCTATTTCGTGGCATGCTCATAAATGAATGGTTATGATGCTAACCTTGAGACACGTGATCTCGCTTGACACGCGGGTGACTCCATATGGACGGAGTTGAGCTTATGCTCGATGCGCGTATCTCGAGGAGCTTGCGATGCGAGGAGGTGGCGGTCGCCCCATTGCAAAGGAGGTGGTGGCCATGGCCCTTCCCATCGCCAGCAATGATGAGCAACTCAGGATCAAGAGGCTTGGACGTAGGTTCGCGGTGTCCTACCCGTGCACCTCTTGGAAGACCTCGTTGAAGGTCTCATACACTACTAGGAATTATCTTATATATAGATGTTTAGCAGTAGCGAGGGCTATAAATCCACGCTGCTACTAACTAAATGGTTTTTGAAGAGCCCTAAATTCCCCATCTCCTCCCCCAAGTCCTTCCTCTCCCCCATTACTCTCTCTCCCCCCTCTCTACATAGGCTCTCATATGGACCTTCTACCCAAGCACCTCCTCCTCCATGGCGCCAAAAGAGGTCGCCGCCTCGCGCCGCCGGTGTCTCGGAGCTCGCCGGTCTTCCCGCATCTCCATGCGACCACGCCGGAGCACCTCACCACTGGCGACCAACCCCGCTGCTACCTCCATCTCCTTCCTCTCTCCCTAGTTTGCCTTTTTCTCTCTCTCCCTCTGGTTTGACTCAACCTCCCATGTCCTTGCCCGTGCATGTCGTTGCCATGGACAACCAAGAGCTCGCTGCCTTGGCTGCGAAGAGGAGCCCCACGCCGCCACCTTGCTCGGCCATGGATCCGGGCCGTCTGCAGCGGCCGTCGCTGGATTTGGTCTGATGCCACCCTCCCGCACCTCAGGCGACCCTTGCCTTCACTGGATCGAACCATTGCTGCCATTTACAACTCGCACGGGATGGAGAGTTTTTTTGTTTTTGAAATTAATAGTAGTTGCGCGAGTTTTGATGCTATCAGCAGCGCGGGTGGCCGCGCTACTACTACGGCGCTACAGCTAACAGTTCAGTGTTGCTATACACACGACACTGGGTAGCCGATTTGCGCACGATCGCACTGATCCGGCCGTGCATGCGTTGGACAAAGTGGAGGCCAGCGGTTAGATCACGCATCGTCCAACGTTCGGCTGCTATGTATCGGCTGCATAGTAGTTTCGCTAACAGTTAGTAGTAGCGCGGTCTATACCCGCGCTACTACTATTGATTATATCAGCAACGCTCTTCTAGAACGCGCTACTATTAAGTAGTTGCAGCGCTTTTCTAACCCCACGCTACTGTTGTATCTTTCATCATTTTTTCCTTCTTCCTACCCCGTTTCGATAAACTGCAATTTCACATATACCAGATAACAATATCATTAACCACAATACCATATAGTCATAAAGTAGTCATACAATATCATAAAGCATTATAGGTACTAGTCGTCAACTGTGCATTCGCACGGGCTCATATATATACTTTTGCTTATACACACTGAATTAGGAAAAAAACAATCGTGTAAAACACATGCTCCAACAAACCGTTATATTAGTATGTTAAATACACTACCAAAGTAGTACCACATAACGATGATCCAAATTACATAAATCGCCGAATGTTTGTTATTTCACATACATTTAAAAGATACCAACCATTGTTCATAATTTTTTTGCGATTGGTTCAAATACTTAAAATATTATTTCTTATAGAGTTTATTATGCACTACTAATTAATAACACCGTTAAATATGTCATACTAATTAACAAACAATTTATCTTATCAGTCTTAACAATAATACGGAAGTCTGTTGACCAATGAGAATAAGCAACAGCTTGTGAACATACGTGATGACAAAAATGTGGTGCGTATGAATCTAGTGTGCTTAAAAAGTGCATAACAATATTTAATATTGATGTAAAATAGGTACAACAGGTTATAATATAATATGCAACCAGCAAGCTAAGATATGAACCGTACAATCAATTTATATGTCAGTTAAACAAAAAACACTTTGAAAATGCCGTGCTGGTAATAGCAAGCTAAAGAAAATTGTATCAACGAAACATATTCACACAAATTAATTCTTTTGGTTAATATTAACCAACTAACTTAAATTTGCAGGTATATAAGCATTTCATGCACACTTTTTTATTTTCTTTTCTACCTAAACAATGTTTTTGTGCTATCATGATATTCACCTTCCTATATGTTGACAAAATTCTTCATGGAATCCACATTATACATACTCATGATACATGTCCTCTTTATTATTATTATTTTTAAGTAAGGTCTCCCCCGCTTATCCTTATAACTTGTTATGAAGCAACTTCTGCACAATCAATTTTATCATGAGTGACCTCGCACGGAGTCCTACAGGTTATATCTTTTACATCAAAAAATTTCTGCAGGAGTGATTCGAAATCACACTGAACAACACTGGCAAAATATATATGAACTCTCAAAATTAACAGTATTGCAAGTCTGTAGAACTTGTGGCCCTTTGCATCAACACACACAATATATTAGCTTCCATTGGAATCCAAATCCGAACAATCTTCTTTTTATCTAAGTGCATGGAGATGGATTATGAGATTTCAAGCAATAAGATATTTCACAGAGAAGTATTATCTTCTAGACTAAAACCCGTTTAAGATACAGGGTGCCATCATGGATAGTGGTGGTCATAAAAGTTTGCATGCAAAGATTGGCTAGGTTCGTTCAATTGAAATGGTTGAGAAGAACAACCACTGAAGATATACGGGAACCCCAAGGTGCAACATCTAGTATCTTAAAATGATAAAAGCAGTTGGGAAACAAAGTATACTTCCAACCCTCATATGTGAAGGCGTACAACGGTGACAGCATCCTCTCTTTGATGATCCATATTCTGTTGTTGACAGCTCTTTGATATTCCATCTTAAAACATAATGAGCAAAACGGTTCAAAAATGCAAGGCCTGCAGTGAATTAGGATTGCAAGTCTGTACAACATGCGGCCCTTTGCATCAAGAAAAATACTATATTAGCTTCGCTTGGAAGTTGGAAACCAAATCCAAACATCAAATAACAAAAAAATTCTAAGTCCGTGGAAATCGACTATCAAATTCGAAGCGACATGATATTTCTCACATAAATATTAGTAATCTCTATAAACGTCAAAGACAATTAGATATTTAGATGGTAAAATATGTTTACTTACAATCGACATACATGATAGAGAATAAGGGTGAGTAAGTCCTCCCCGGGTTGCTCCATCCTTTTTTTTGGCAGCCCATTGGTGTTCCATCTTATGACGTAAATAGCAAAACAACACATAAATGCAAAGATCCGCAAGCATCTTACATCGCCTGTCTGCTTTTCGCTATTCGGCCTCTTATCAATCCAACACAGGCGACATGGGTGATAGCTGCGATCAGACGCAGGGAGTGGGGGGTTGTAGGGCCATGGATTAGGGCCATGCAAATAAGCAACTCCACCTCATCATGAGTTTCTACCATGCAAGCTCCAGTCACCTCCGATAACTCACAACTGATTACTCCTAGAAAATAGAGATGAGATAGCCTAAATCACGTACAGTACATGCCTGAAGTGGTGGAAGGCCGGAACCACTCTCTGGAGGGAGCAAGCAAGGACGCGGACGACGTCGGCGAACGGGATGCCAGCACCCGGTGGAGGGAGCTAGGAAGAGGAAAAAGCGGCAGAGAGGGTGTAGCGCGACCCAGTACGCTTCGAATAAGGAGAGCAGGATGCTCCGGCCCCGCTCTTGGAGAGGCACGCCGGCCGGGAGCTGGACAACGAAGGTGTTCCTTATGCGCACCGTCGGTGGCATCTTCTCGATCTGGCACGCTCGCGGTGTCCAGCTTGCCTCATAATTAAAAGTCATAACACTAGTAGAAAAAGGGGCTTTTATCCCGGTTGGTAAGGCCCTTTAGTCCCGGGACTAAAGGGTCGTTACTAATGCATCTCCCCTTTAGTCCCGGTTCTTACACGAATAGGGACTAAAGGGCGCGGCCACGTGGAGCTCCACCTTTAGTCCCAAGGGACTAAAGGAAATTTTATGATTTTTTCTGAATTTTTTTATTTTTTTTATTTTTAAATTTCTGAATTATTTTAACCTCTAGTATGTAATCACCACCCCTCATCACTGCTCAATTTATCCTCTAACCACCCCTCATCATTCTAAATCATCTAACTTCCCGAACGGTCACCCATCCTCCCACTCTCCCAGCCTGAGCACGCTTAACTTTCGGGTTCTATTCTCCCTCGTTTCCAAGTCTGCACTTGTTGTTTTCCTGACAATAGTAAGATGTCAATCCTATTAACCTTCAGGAATTTTGCTTGAGCATGAAGTGACACATTTCACTGTTTGAGTTTGAAACTATTGTTTTAAAAAACAATAATTATTTAGTAACACTAATATTTCTTGAATAATTAGTTTGACCATTGTTTGACCATAGTTTGACCATATTTGACCAAAATTCGAAATAACTGAAATAATTATTTAGTAACACTAATATTCTAGAATAATTAGTTTGACCATTGTTTGACCACTGTTTGACCAGATTTGACCACATTTTTTCCAAAAAAAAATTGAAACTATATTTTTTTTCTGTTACTAGTGGCGCACCTAGCAAATGGTGCGCCACTAGTAAGTTTGAATTTCTTTCGATTTTTTCCACTCTAGATCTTAAAAGCCCCGTAACTTTTCGAGTAGATGATTTTTCATATAAAAAACTTTTTAATCCGAGTTCGTATGCAAAAGTTATGCCCATTTTACAAATTCCAGAGAGATTTTGCAAATAAAGTCGAAATTCATATTTGTAAATTTTCCCAACAACTAGACCACATATCACATGGGAA
>NC_041392.1:744500054-744513189 GCF_002162155.2 Triticum dicoccoides | reverse complement strand
CGGTTCGTGCCATGAATCGGTACTAATGCCTCAAAACCCATTAGTATCGGTTGGTGGCACCAAATGGGACTAAAGGTCTAACCTTTAGTCCCGGTTGGTGCCACCAACCGATACTAATGGGCATCGCACCCTTTAGTCCCGGTTCGTGGCACGAACCGGGACTAATGCCTTAGCCGCACTAACCGGGATAAATGCTCACATTAGTCCCGGTTCAGTCATGAACCGGGACTAATGTGAAAACTGCCCTGTGACCAAAGCCCTGTTTTCTACTAGTGTAATTAAAATCACAAAGATATTAATGGAATAATACAAAGGGAAAGGAACGACAGAAGAATTTGTGAGGAAACCTTTTTAATCGTGATTGCCCTTTTTTGCGAGGTACCCATTTTAACGGGATTGCCTTTTTTCAGCATGGGAGTAATTTTTGTTGTTAACCTACTTTTATTTCGGACATATGCATCCAAGAGTCTAGGTTGGCTCATAATAGGAAAAAATCTTCACGGATATCGAAGGAAGAATGTAAGGAATCTTTTTTAATCATGATTGCCTTTTTTTGTTAGGGATCCTTTTTAATGTGATTGCCTCTTTTCGGCTTGGGAGTAATTTTAGTTGTTAATTACTTTTCTGAAATTATTTTTAATTAGGAGGTACGCATCCAATAGTCTAGGTTGTCTCATAATAGGGAAAAGAAATCTTAACGTATACATATTTGTATGGAATCTTTTTTGACGTGATTGCCTCGTGAGGAGTCCTTTTTTATCGTGACTGCCTATTTTTTTTCTCGATCATTGGTATGCATAGACCTGGTCTGGTCTACCGAAGTTGTATAACCAATTAATTCAAGATTAAATCTACTGTTATAACTTGGTCCCATCAGATTAACGGCTCCTATTTTTTAATTAACATGGTAATTTCCTGGGAGTCTCCAACTCAAAAGAAAAAAAACCTGGGAGCTTAGATTAAATCTGGCCGTTATAACTCGGTCCCACCAGATTAACGGCTCCTATTTTCTAATTAATGTGGTAATTTCTTTAGAGTCTGTAATTAGTATAGGTATAGACTAGGTACTACTAGATAACAATTTCATATATAGTCAACATGCATCCTCACATAAATATAGCATATATAGTCATACAATTACACACACATATGTAGTTTGACATGATATCGACGACGATCATCATCCTCAAGCCTGGGTGGTGGGTGTTCCTGATAGTAATTAGGATGGCCTGTCCAACACGAAGATTCTTGCCAACGAGGAATCTCTTCCACCCAACCGAGCTTAAGTGTGTGCGACCGTCCGTGTCCACGCCATTAGTACAAGTGTTGATGGAGCCCCTTGCGGTAAGGCGTATTCCAGCTGAGCCTTCTTCATCAGGCTCGATACCACAATGGCTCTTTCGCAATTTCTGAATAAGAAAAACATATCAATTAATAAGTAGCCTCGCACATATACTCTTGCAAATATATTTCTACTAAGTATAGATTTCTACACTATCAAAAGACACAGTACTACACATTTCTACTAAGCATAAATTCTACTAATAAGTATATATAGATTATCTACACTATTAATAGTTACTTGGATTCTACACTAATAAGCATGTGATCAGACTCTACACTAAGCATATCATCGGATTCACTAAGCATATCAAATTACTACAGTTAGTATAACATGCCATGTCATGTCGATCGACCATGGTACTTGTCAGGCGGGTCACGAATGGCTCCCCGACAAAATCATCACGTGGCTGAATTATGTCCCATAGCTTGCACACCTCCTCCTCGCTCAGCCTCATTCTTTGAGCTACGATGGCTTCACGAAGTGGGTCCTCATCATCTTCATCGAGTGGGTCCTCATCATCTTCATCATCTTCCACCTTGTTGATATAAATGACAGCCAACTTGGGTCTTTCTGCTCTGAAGGAGAAGCTGATAAACTCACCACCAGTAACACGCATGCGGGCCAGGAAACAGGCCCATCCATATCCTCCAATCTGCGACATATTGCGTTCTTTCTCGACCTCCATAGTGTAGGCCCCCCCGGAGCCTCAAAGGTCACAATGTCTCCTGTCAGCTTGTTAAATTTCAACCTCACATTGCATGGATGATCTGTGTAAAAAAGAAAAATGACACAATGCAGTAATGCCAACACTAAAAACAAAATAGTTGTTACATTTCATATAATTTCTTACCGCCGCATGATGAAAACTCGGCTGGAAGTAGATGCCGAACAGCTTGCTAGTTGCAAGGCTGCTGGCACACCTTGACTTGCACAGTCAACATGGTGGTGGTGGTGGTCGCGCCATTTTTCTTAAGCAATATGAGCACAGATGAATGATCCACTTCACAGGAAAGGAAAACAATAACATAATGTGATACTAACAATAGGATCTAGAGATGCTGGAATTAACCCAATCAAAAAACAATGGTACACCAATTTCAATATAGCATAAAAAACAACTTAGCATGGGATGATCATGAAGCTCAACATGCAAACCAACATAGCAAACTAGCATCGACTATTCTAAACCCTAGAAACTATCCTATATCAAAGTGTTATATATGACCAGAGGCTTATATCAACTAAAAACTATCAACTATGTCCAAATTTTTACTAATCAGTTAATCATATCAACTCAAAACTATCAACTATCATATCTCTCTCTCTGTCCTTCTCTCTCTAAATGTTGCATATCAACTAGCCTACTAAATCAACTAAATCAAAATGTTCTAAATCAACTAAATCAACTAGCCTACTAAATCAACTAGCCTACTAAATAAACTAAATCAAAATGTTCTAAATCAACTAAATCAACTAGACTACTAAATCAACTAAATCAAATATTGCATATGAACTATCCTACTAAATCAAAATGTAGTAGGTAGCAGGGGTTGTGGATGGAGGAGGGAGGAGGGAGAAGGAGGGGCGACTGGAGGACGGAGGAGGAAGGAGGACGGAGGAGGAAGGCGAAGCGAGAAGGGGTCGGCCGGTGGCGAATGGAGGAGTGGAGGGAGGACGGAGGAGGAGGGGGAGGGGTGGAGGGCGGATGGCGAAGGATTACCGAGTCCAGGGAGGAGGAGGTGACGACGGTGCAGAGGGAGGAGGGGTAGGCGACGGCGGCCAGCGGGGAAGGACCGGCGCGGGGGGCTTGAGGGGGGAGATCGAGTGAGTGTGAGTGTGAGTGGAGAGAGGAGAGTGAGGGGTGGCCAGTTGGGGAAGATAGAATGGCTTAGCAGCAGCACACTATAGGAAAACGCGTTACTGCTAAATGACCTAGCAGTAGTGCCTTTTAGAAAAACGCGCTACTACTATGTGTAAACATGTAAAAATATACATAAAAATACATTAATCATCATTGATCTTTTTGTGTACAATCTAATTTGTCAATATGAGTCCTCACGGATTTAGAAACCGGAGAAGACTCATATTGCGGCCACAAATTCTACACATAGAGTTCAATGAAGACCAAGTGGTTGTGATAGTTTGAGAAGTAACATATTTAAGGTGGTAAAAACCCTGTTCGCGGAGCGAGGTGGGACTAAATTTTGTACTAAACTTAGCAGTAGCGGGTATTGAGAGAATGCGCTACTGCTATGATTTATAGCAATAGCGCTCTTTGTATTAAGGCGTTGCTGCTATAACTAGCTTGGTGGCAGGGTCGTGGCAATTATAGCAATTGCGGGCGCGCTACTGCTACATCTATACCGGCAACGTGGTTTGTTTTCGCGCGCTGCTGCTACGTAGCAGCAACACCTTGTTTTAAAGCGCGCTGCTGATAAGATTCTGTGTATAGGCTTTTCCCTAGTAGTGACGCTACTACTAACAAAGATAGTAGTAGCGCGGGTGCACCCGCGCTACTACTACAAGTTAGTTGTAGCGTCGTAGTAGTAGCGCGGGCACCCGCACTACTACTAGCTGTTTAACCCGCACTACTATTAGGCTTTTCCCTGGTAGTGGTACCTCTCCTACGCCGACAGGCTGCAGAAGTCGGCGCCATCCTTCCTCTTGTGGGCTTCTTTCCATGCCACTAGGATGTGGACAGGGCGACCAAGCTTCGCCTCCTACAAAATTAATCATCAAGTTTAATGAACGGAGATGCATCATGAGAAAAAGTTAACATCTTAATCCACATACCATGTGTTGCTTCAGATTGGTTAGGTACCGTCTCCCCAGGACATGAGCCGGGCCTGACATTTTCGCGCAATCGTTTCCCTTCTCTACATGTTGCACCTGCCATGCCGGGTCACACCACATGTCAACCAAGGCCTCCCAAAAATGTTCCTTCATCCATGGTTCCCTCACCTAGTCAGACAAAATTAAATCATTGACTAACAAGAGGCAGATGAATCAAAGTAGTAGCAACCAAAGTACTAGTAAACAACAACAAAAAGTAAAAGACAAATTACCAAGCACGGCTACAACCACTTATTTATTTTCCTTCTATTTGTATTTTTGTTTAGCGAGTGCCGGATATGACGCTCGGTAACTACTGTACCACTTCTTTATTTTTCTTCTATTTGTGTTTTTGTTTGGCATTCTATTTTTGTATCTGATATTTTATATCTTTTTATGACTAAAATTTGGAAATTCCATGACTTTTGATGACTTATGTTTTGGGCTAGATTTGTTCAAATCTCAACTTAAACACTGTAAAGTAAAAAAATGACAACGGGGACCTTCCATAACACGGAGAAGCAAGTATTCATCGTGTCTACCCCCTCACCGGATGGGTGCTCGATTTGGAAACCACCCGAGGGAGGGGGAGGGGGCGGGAACCACCCCTACGTGTGTGCGGACCATGCATATGAATGAAAGGGTGGTGTGCGTTTTGAATAACCAACGCACATCCTTGACGTGGCACATGCCTGACAAATCGCACTGACAGGCAGGAACGTCGAGGACCGGTTGCGTTCGTCCCCGAGACCGAGCCGGTGGTGGGCGATCGTGTGACAGAACGGGCTGAGACTTGGTCGGGCATCTCATGATGAGCCGTGTAGGATGTGGTTCCTTTGTAGGCGCATTTCGAATAGGCCTCACCATAGGCCGCTTGTAAACTACATCATCTTCAAGCTATTATTGTGGGTATGGAGAGGGAATGTGTCATGTTTGAGAAGGAAGTGAGGATCTTGTTGTTCCGTTGGCCTTGAAACTTCTCGTGCTCTCAAAGAAGGTTATCGCATGCACTATAAAAAAATACACTTCCATGATGATACGTGTTTGTCATAGTGGATCATATTTTCTGTCATGCATATACATCCACGACGATTCTATGATACAATCAAGATAGTCATACCTATTCTGTCGTACAAGTGTTCCATGACAATACCAAAATTATCATCACGGAAGTGTCCAATTCCATGACGATAAATGGCGCGTTATGGAAGCGTTTTCGTCAAGGGTAACCGACACGTGGCATCCACCATAACGGGTCGCCGTCAAGCTATCAGGTTCCGGTTTGGATCCGATCACCCGTTAACAGCCCGGACTAATGGGGATTTTCCATGTGTAAAATTCTCATTCGCCAGAGTATCCATGTGTCGATTTAGCGTTGGGACAGATGTCATCCGTACAATGGAGGGAACGCGCCTATGATACCTCGACACGTGGCAGGGCCCAACAGTAGGCCATTTAAGATAAAAAGGTTGGCCCAGCCAAGGGCCCACAAGATTTTGTCATACTCTACTGAGTCGCCCCGTTAACAGCCTGCCACAGTTTGGGCCAAATTACGGCCCACATAAGATCCGGCCCCTTAGATGTCTCTCACGTTTTGGGCCAAATGACAACCCACATCAGATCCGGCCTGTTAACAGCTTGCCATGTTTTGGGCCAAATGCCCATATCGGATCTGGCCCGTTAACTGCCCAACATATTTTGGGCCAAATTCCGGCCTATATGATCTGGGCCGTTAACATGCACTATGCTTTCGGCCCCATTGGGGGCCCATTTGAAGTACGACCTCTTAAAGGCCGATGTAATAGTTCAGCCTGATATTACTTTCGACATGTTAATGGCCATTACTACATATGGGCCGTTGTCGGCCCGGTTTCACTTTCAGCCATTTAATGGCATGTGTTGCATGTGGGCCTATTTCTAGGCCGAAGTGACTATTGGCCTTTAAAGGCACGTAATCTTTGTGGATATATTTTAGCCCAACCTGACTATTGGCCCATTAAAGGCCTGTGAGATAACTGGGCCTAATGATGGCCTGCTTTGCATCCGGTCCGCTTAGGACCCATTATGTTATTGGGCCAACTTTGGCCCGACAAATATTTTGGCCTGTTAACAGCCTGTCTTGTGGTTGAGCCAATCATGGACCTCCGATATTGTTCAGGCCCAATCTACTCTTTAGACTATTAAAAGCCCATTCTACTTTCTAGCCCAACTTAGGCAACTGGTTTACTTGGCCTATTAAAGGCCCAAAACTAATAGTTGGTGAGTTTACGATCTAGGCTTGCTATTGGTCAGACATGATTGCCGGCCAGTTTTAGTGCCGTAATTTTTTCATATAATAAACCGAACGTTTAGCCCCATTGCGCTCCGTCAAAGCTTATGGGCTTTTCAGGGAACGACAATAGCATATATAGGAATTAAATTACAGCATAATGACGAAGAATATACCTAGATTATACAACGAAGAAATTACTACATATTACATGCACTGCACATAAAAGTTTGCCGCCAGTGATAATAAAGCGCAACCAGACATCATATTACATATACTGGGCATCAAAGGTGTGGTGTTGCTACGGATCCATTTGTAACCTGCCCTACTTACATGGCTAGCTAGCTAGCTAGGAAAACACTTTCATGCTTTGTAGGTGAGATGGTAGGTCGATCTCCAACAACATGGAGCCACACTTTTGCATATGTATCTCTTTCGTGTCCAAATCAAGAACTACACAACCTTTACTATGTATGTGCAGCAGAACCACTTCACCACTCCTCTTCCCGGATGCCTTAAACCAAACTAGAACATAAAGACCACCACCAATGGGCAGGTCGGGGAACAATGACCGTAGCTTCTCCATGTCGATGACAGTTTCCCGTACCCAGCCATCACCACCTGACGGGGCTGTAGGGAGCTGTAGCCACATGCATATCATGAACCTATCTATGCGAGCAGTTTTAGTAATTTCCCATCTGGTGATGTTGCCAACTGGAGTTGGCTTGCAGTGCGGTTGGTAGGTGGGAGCTTCACCAGGCCCGCCATCCTATTGCCCACGTCAAAGGTGAGGATTTGGTTGTCATGGTCCACTAGCCAGTGCACTACGCCACCGAGGAGGATGGAAGGATCGTTGTAGCGGCTGATCGACTGCCATGGAGAGTTACAGCGGCTCGCACAAGTGACGGTCGTCCATACACTAGAGCAGGATGTGATGGTGTGTACTTTGATGCTCGAGATGCCAATATTGATGATAAGCAGCATGAATGAGTAGCCGATGCCATCAGCTGTGGTGAGAAAAACATACTCTTGGGCGGACGAAACATCAGTAAGGACATCTAGCGATTTTGGAAGGAAGTAGGCATGGCCTGTGATGGGATTGTACACACATAGGCCAAACAAGTGCATGTAATTTTCTTGCATTTTTTCACGCGTGCGGTAGAAGACGGCGAGGCCACCACGGGATGCCATTGGACAATACTCCCCAAGGAGGTTGCCAATGCGGCGTGATATGAAGGGCGATAGGTGGCTATGGTAGAAGGACTCGGCGGCGGGCGTGACCGGGTGGACCAGAGTTAGGGGCTGGTCTTTATAGCTGGAGAGGTAGGCAAGGATTGAAATGCCAGATTGTCCGGTGACCCGGCGGATGAACGCCGTACCTAGAATGTTATGGCGGAGGTGCTTGCGGGTGGCAGCGCAACGGACGAGAGTGACAAAGTCAGTCCGTGCCATGAGATCGGCTGGTAGCGACAATGGTGTCGTGATCTTCGGCGTCGGTGTCGCCACACATATGTTGTTTTTTCTGCGGTGTATCCCTGGCGCCATCGACGGTGCGTATTTGAGTTTGTGACCTTAGGCCAAGTCCAGCGCGCGACCCACCCTATCCGAGTGCGTTCGTTTGGGGTAAAACGGACGAACCAGACGGCCCAACGCGCGGGAGCAAACAGACTTTTGTCCATTTTCCGTCCGCTTTCGACCCATCCCTGTGAAGAAAATATGCCCTAGAGGCAATAATAAAGTTATTATTTATTTCCTTACTTCATGATAAATGTTTATTATTCATGCTAGAATTGTATTAACCGGAAACATAATACATGTGTGAATATATAGACAAACTAAGTATCACTAGTATGCCTTTACTTGACTAGCTCGTTCAATCAAAGATGGTTATGTTTTCTAGCCATAGACATGAGTTGTCATTTGATTAACGGGATCACATCATTAGAGAATGATGTGATTGACTTGACCCATTCCGTTAGCTTAGCACTTGATCGTTTAGTATGTTGCTATTGCTTTCTTCATGACTTATACATGTTCCTATGACTATGAGATTATGCAACTCCCGTTTACCGGAGGAACATTATGTGTGCTACCAAACGTCACAACATAACCGAGTGATTATAAAGGTCCTCTATAAGTGTCTCCGAAGGTACTGGTTGAGTTGGCGTATTTCGAGATTAGGATTTGTCACTCCGATTGTCGAAGAGGTATCTCCGGGCCCACTCGGTAATACACATCACTATAAGCCTTGCAAGCATTGTAACTAACGAGTTAGTTGCGGGATGATGTATTACGGAACTAAGAGACTTGCCGGTAACGAGATTGAACTAGGTATTGAGATACCGACGATTGAATCTCGGGCAAATAACATATCGATGACAAAGAGAACAACGTATGTTGTTATGCGGTTTGACCGATAAAGATCTTCATAGAATATGTAGGAGCCAATATGAGCATCCAGGTTCCGCTATTGGTTATTGACCGGAAACGTGTCTCGGTCATGTCTACATAGTTCTCGAACCCGTAGGGCCCGCACGCTTAAAGTTCTGTGACGATCGGTATTATGAGTTTATGTGATTTGATGTACGGAAGGTAGTTCGGAGTCCCGGATGAGATCAGAGACATGACGAGGAGTCTCGAAATGGTCGAGACATAAAGATCGATATATTGGACGACTATATTCGGACATCGGAAAGGTTCAGAGTGATTCAGGTATTTTCGGGGGTAACGGAGAGTTACGGGAATACGAGGAAGAAGTAATGGGCCTCATGGGACAAGTGGTGGAAGAGAGGAGGCAAGGCGCGCGGCCCCCCTAGCCCAAACCGAATTGGACTAGGGGGCCGGCCCCCCTTTCCTCCTTTTCCTCCCTCTCCTTCCTTCTCCTTCTTCTCCTTCCTTTCCTCCTCCTAGTAGGAGTAGGAAAGGGGAGTCCTACTCCTAGTAGGAGGAGGACTCCTCCTGCTGGCGCGCCCTACGGGGGCCGGCCGGCCTCCCCCCTTGCTCCTTTATATACGGGGGCAGGGGGGCACCCTAGGACACACAAGTTGATCTGCTGATCTCTCCCAGCCATGTGCGGTGCCCCCCTCCACCATATTCCACCTCGGTCATATCGTAGCGGTGCTTAGGCGAAGCCCTGCTTCGGTAGCAACATCATCACCGTCATCACGCCGTCATGCTGATGGAACTCTCGCGTGAAGCTCTGCTAGATCGGAGTTCGTGGGACGTCATCGAGCTGAACGTGTGCTGGACTCGGAGGTGCCATACGTTCGGTACTTGGATCGGTCGGATCGTGAAGACATATGACTACATCAACCGCGTTGTGCTAACGCTTCCGCTTTCGGTCTACGAGGGTACGTGGACACACTCTCCCCTCTCGTTGCTATGCATCACCATGATCTTGCGTGTGCGTAGCAATTTTTTTGAAATTACTACGTTCCCCAACAGTGGCATCCGAGCCTGGTTTTATGCGTAGATGTTATATGCACGAGTAGAACACAAGTGAGTTGTGGGCGATACAAGTCATACTGCTTAACAGCATGTCATACTTTGGTTCGGCGGTATTGTTGGATGAAGCGGCCCGGACCGACATTACACGTACGCTTACGCGAGACTGGTTCTACCGACGTGCTTTGCACATAGGTGGCTGTCGGGTGTTAGTTTCTCCAACTTTAGTTGAACCGAGTGTGGCTACGCCCAGTCCTTGAGAAGGTTAAAACAACACTAACTTGACGAACTATCGTTGTGGTTTTGATGCGTAGGTAAGAACGGTTCTTGCTCAGCCCGTAGCAGCCACGTAAAACTTGCAACAACAAAGTAGAGAACGTCTAACTTGTTTTTGCAGGGCATATTGTGATGTGATATGGTCAAGGCATGATGCTATATTTTATTGTATGAGATGATCATGTTTTGTAACCGAGTTATCGGCAACTGGCAGGAGCCATATGGTTGTTGCTTTATTGTATGCAATGCAATGCCCTGTAATTGCTTTACTTTATCACTAAGCGGTAGTGATAGTCGTAGAAGCAATAGTTGGCGAGACGACAACGATGCTACGATGGAGATCAAGGTGTCGCGCCGATGACAATGGTGATCATGACAGTGCTTCGGAGATGAAGATCACAAGCACAAGATGATGATGGCCATATCATATCACTTATATTGATTGCATGTGATGTTTATCTTTTATGCATCTTATTTTGCTTTGATTGACGGTAGCATTATAAGATGATCTCTCACTAAATTTCAAGATAAAAGTGTTCTTCCTGAGTATGCACCGTTGCCAAAGTTCGTCGTGCCGAGACACCACGTGATGATCGGGTGTGATAAGCTCTATGTTCATCTACAACGGGTGCAAGCCAGTTTTGCATACGCAGAATACTTGAGTTAAACTTGACGAGCCTAGCATATGCAGATATGGCCTCGGAACACTGGAGACCGAAAGGTCGAGCGTGAATCATATAGTAGATATGATCAACATAGTGATGTTCACCATTGAGAACTACTCCATCTCACGTGATGATCGGACATGGTTTAGTTGATTTGGATCACGTGATCACTTAGATGATTAGAGGGATGTCTATCTAAGTGGGAGTTGTTAAGTAATAGGATTAATTGAACTTTAATTTATCATGAGCTTAGTCCTGATAGTATTTTGCAAATAATGTTGTAGATAAATAGCTCGCGTTGTTGCTCCCTATGTTTTATATATGTGCCTAGAGAAAACTAAGTTGAAAAATGATAGTAGCAATGATGCGGACTGGGTCCGTGATCTGAGGTTTATCCTCATTGCTGCACAGAAGAATTATGTCCTTGATGCACCGCTAGGTGACAGACCTATTGCAGGAGCAGATGTAGACGTTATGAATGTTTGGCTAGCTCAGTATGATGACTACTTGATAGTTTAGTGCACCATGCTTAATGGCTTATAATCGGAACTTCAAAGACATTTTGAACGTCATGGACCATATGAGATATTCCAGGAGTTGTAGTTAATATTTCAAGCAAATACCCGAGTTGAGAGATATGAAGTCTCCAACAAGTTGTATAGCTAAAAGATGGAGGAGAATAGCTCAAGCAGTGAGCATGTGCTCAGATTGTCTGGGTACTTGCTACCTCTTGAGCATTGCATTGGATTTCCCCAAAGAGGAGAGGATGATGCATCAAAGTAGCGTAAGTATTTCCCTCAGTTTTTGGGAACCAAGGCATCAATCCAGTAGGAGGCTACGCTCGAGTCCCTCGTACCTACACAAAAACATGTCACCATGAATGTCCCTCATTGAACAAGAAGGGATCATTTGCTGCAACATGAGCAGCTTCTGCTGTTTTAATGGTTATTGCACTATACCGTTCTCTCTCCAATGGCCCTGACCAACCCCATCCAAACATATCACTCTTCCGCTGCACAGCATCCCATCTCTCGCATGTTTAGACAGCCGATGCAGGACACAACACTTTGGTATTTCAGTTAAGTTCAGATAATGGAGAACAAACAGAATGTGTTTGCATGGCAGCCCTTTCCGAACCATCCTAAGACAACTGCATGTAATAGTTTCTTCTGAGTTACCTGGTTCATAAACAACATTGTACCTGAACTTGTGGTTATCCTTCCATGTTACCATGAATGTCTGACGCCCAATTCCCACGAGCGTCTCAAATATCTCCAACTGACCCATCTTATGCAAATCTTCTTGCAGGATGTAGAAATTAGTAGGTGTTAATACTTTGGCGGCATGCTCCTCAAGGGCCTTATATTCAGTAACCGACAGTGGTTCCTTCTGGAATTTCTCGCAGTCATCGTACGCCTTGTTCTCACGCAGGCGAACTATACAGTTCTCATAATGCACCATCAAATCAACAATTGTCATACCGTAGTCTAGGTGAAGGTGAAGGCATGAGTTGAGGCTTTCACTCCTCTGGTTACTTCACATACCAAGGAAAAAAACCATCGGAAAGATATGAAGCTGCCCAAAGTCTCCTCTTCCTGTACATCTTGTCAAGCCACTCTTCAGTTCTATCCATCTTCCACTTATCATAGAAAGTTTTCCATCTCTGCTCAAAGTTCGCTTGAGAGGTGGCATAGTACAGGAGCAATCTGAACTCATCCAGTGACTTGTAATGCAGGTGCCTCTGCATATTTTTCTCGATATGCCAGGAGCAAAGACGATGAAAAACATCTGAAAGGACAGTCCGAATAGCCCGGATCATTGCAGCGTCACCGTCTGTGATTATTGACTTTGGCTTCACCTGACAGTTTGCCTTCATAAATGTCTGCAGCAGCCACACGTATGTCCCTTCCGTCTTGTCAGCAATGATGGCACAACCAAACACTGTGGTGCAACTGTGACGCCCGGATAATCATGCTACAGTAATCCCACGCTAATCATTCCACATCACCTCGGTTACTGTTGCTAACCTCGCAATGATTCGAAACCGTTTCAAAATTTAAATTCTAAATATGTCAAACAACAAACGTTTTCAAAGTTGAAACAAAAATGTTCGGTGGTTGCCGAATATTACAAGGGTAATTATAATAAAGAAAGCATATTTTGTTAAAGTGCCTGAATATTTTAAAATGAATTAAAACAGAAAAGAGAAATAATAAAAGAAAATGCAAAACAGGAAACAAAATATAAAAAAAGGAAGAACTTCCCCCCCACTGGGCCACGACCCAGCTAACCGGCCCAATTTCC
>NC_041392.1:744488953-744499439 GCF_002162155.2 Triticum dicoccoides | reverse complement strand
CCGGCCGCGTCCCCGCCTGGCCTCACGGCGCCGTACCACGCCGGCCGCCCCGAGCCCTCGACGCCTCCGCCCGCGCCTGCCCCGTCCGGCCTCAAGACGCGCCCCGCCCGCGCTCACCGTGGCCTCGCCCCGCACCGTTGCCTCACTCCCGCGCCGGTTCCCTCTCCCCTCTGTCCCCGCGCGAGGACCACCGCTCCTCGCTCGCCCCGTCGACGGCGCCCTCGCCTCCGTCCCCCTGCTCCCCCGACAGCGCCGGCCCCGAGCGCTCCTCCCCGCGGTCGCCTCTCCACAGGCCACGGCCGGCGCGCCCCGCTCCGGCCATGACCTCGCCGTGGTCACCGCTTCCCAGATCCGGCCCCTGCCGGGTCCACCCATCTGGGCTGCGCTCGTTAACCCGTTAGCCCACACCCGCTTTTGGCCCTTGTGAGCCTATGACAGGGGGCCCCACGCCCAGAACGTTTTATTAAAAAAAAGGAATTAAAATTAATAATAATAAAAATAATTAATTAATTAATTAATTAATTAATTAAGGAATTAATTAAGTTAATTAATCATAATTAGATTAATCAAATTAACTAATTAGTCTAATTAAACTGTGATTAGTTTAGCTAAAACCTGATTAGCCTAAATAGGGTATGACAGGTGGGCCCCGCTGGACCCACACGTCAGTTTGACCAGTCAACGCCCCTGTTGACTGCTGACGTCATGCTGACGTCAGCAAACACTGTTTTGGATAAGGTTGGATTTAAATGAATAAATAAAATCAGAAAATGATTTAAATCTTTAGAAAATCATATCTTTTAATCCGTAACTCGGATGAAAATACTTTCTACATGAAAGTTGCTCAGAACGACGAGACGAACCCGGATACGGAGCCCGTTCGTCCACCACACACCTCTAACATACCAAACACGCAACTTTCCCCCTCCGGTTCATCTGTCCGAAAACGCGAAACCCCGGGAATACTTTCCCGGATGTTTCCCCCCTTCGTCGGTATCACCTACTACCGCGATTGGGCACACCTAGCATCGTTACTTGTCATGTCATGCATCGATATGCATTTGTTTGCATTGTATTCATTGTTTCTTCCCCCTCTTCTCTCCGGTAGACTACGAGACCGACGCTGCTGCTGCCAAGTTCGACTACGGAGTTGACGACCCCTCCTTGCCAGAGCAACCAGGCAAGCCCCCCCTTTGATCACTAGATATCGTCTATTCTACTCTATACTGCTTGCATTAGAGTAGTGTAGCATGTTACTGCTTTCTGTTATACCTATCCTGATGCATAGCCTGTCCTTGTTACTACTGTTGATACCTTTAACCGCAATCCTAAATACTTAGTATAGGATGCTAGTTTATCATCATTGGCCCTACATTCTTGTCAGTCTGCCTTGCTATACTATCGGGCCGTGATCACTTGGGAGGTGATCACGGGTATATACTATACATACATACATACTATACAGATGGTGACTAAAGTCGGGTCAGCTCATTGAGTACCCGCAAGTGATTCTGACGAGGGGGCTGAAAGGACAGGTGGCTCCATCCCGGTAGAGGTGGGCCTGGGTTCCCGACGGCCCTCGACTGTTACTTTGTGGCGGAGCGACAGGGCAGGTTGAGACCACCTAGGAGACAGGTGGGCCTGGCCCTGTTCGGCGTTCGCGGATACTTAACACGCTTAACGAGATCTTGGTATTTGATCTGAGTCGGCTACGAGCCTATACGCACTAACCATCTACGTGGGAGTAGTTATGGGTATCCCGACGTCGTGGTATCGGCCGAAGCACTTCAGACGTCAGCGACGGAGCGGCGCGCGCCGGATTGGAACGTAAGCCTGCTCTTGTATTAAGGGGGCTAGTTCTGCTTCCGGCCGCCCACGCAACGTGCAGGTGTGCTATGGGCGATGGGCCCAGACCCCTGTGCGCTTAGGTTTAGACCGGCGTGCTGGCCTCTCTGTTTTGTCTAGGTGGGGCTGCGACGTGTTGATCTTCCGCGGCCGGGCATGACCCAGGAAAGTGTGTCCGGCCAAATGGGATCAAGCGTGTTGGGGAATGTGGTGCACCCCTGCAGGGAAGTTAATCTATTCGAATAGCCGTGATCTTCGGTAACAGGACGACTTGGAGTTGTACCTTGACCTTATGACAACTAGAACCGGATACTTAATAAAACACACCCTTCCAAGTGCCAGATACAACCGGTGGTCGCTCTACCTCAGGGATATGAGGAGGGGATCGCCGGGTAGGATTATGCTATGAGTTGTTACTTGGAGATGCTACTTGGAGGACTTCGACCTACCCTCTTCTGCCTGTTGCAAGACGAAGGTGACCAGAAGCGTAGTCTTCGATAAGACTAGCTATCCCCCTCTTATTCTGGCATTCTGCAGTTCAGTCCACTGATATGGCCCTTTACACATATACCCATGCATATGTAGTGTAGTTCCTTGCTTGCGAGTACTTTGGATGAGTACTCACGGTTGCTTTCTCCCCCTTTTCTCCCCTTTTCCTTTCTTTCTGGTTGTCGCAACCAGGTGCTGGAGTCCAGGAGCCAGACGCCACCGTCGACGACGACCCCTACTACACCGGAGGTGCCTACTACTACGTGTTGCCCGCTGACGACGACCTGGAGTAGTTTAGGAGGATCCCAGGCAGGAGGCCTGCGCCTCTTTCGATCTGTATCCCAGTTTGTGCTAGCCTTCTTAAGGCAACTTGTTTAACTTATGTCTGTACTCAGATATTGTTGCTTCCGCTGACTCGTCTATGATCGAGCACTTGTATTCGAGCCCTCGAGGCCCCTGGCTTGTATTATGATGCTTGTATGACTTATTTTATTTGTAGAGTTGTGTTGTGATATCTTCCCGTGAGTCCCTGATCTTGATCGTACACATTTGCGTGCCGACTCCGTCGCCCGAAGCCGTCCCGGACGCCGCCGGACTTCCCCGTCTACACGCGTCGTCCCCGTCAACCTCCCTGAGCCCCGCTGCCTTGACCCTACGGATCCACGGTGAGGCCCCCGGCCTCTCTTCCTCTTGCTCCTCGCACCGTCCCGTAGTCGTGCACGTGCCGCCCGGTGCTCGTGCTCGCTGTGAGCACGCGCGCACCCGCGCGCCCCGTCGCGCCCGTTGTCGCTCGTGCCACCTGCGGTTGTTGCCGCCCACGCCGCCGTCCCGCTCCGCCTGCAGCCCCCGTGCACTACTCCTGCCTTCCCCGCTGACGACCGCCGGGCCCGCACCTCGCCGAGACCACGTGCGTGGCGTCCCGGTACCTCGCCGCCCCTGGCTGCCTCCTTGTCGCCGGCGGCAGCGCCACTGGCCGCGCCCGAGGCCATCGCTTGGGCTTGCCCCGGTGGGCGCTCGTGGCCGTGCCCGTGAGCCCGCGCGCCCACACGCCCATAACCACTAAGGCCCCTATGGGCCTATGACAAACGGGCCCCACGCCCAGAACGGTTTTATAAAAAAAAAGAGAATTAAAAAAAAATATAATAAGTAAATAATTAATAATAAAATTAATGAATTAATTAATTAATTAATTAATTAATTAACTTAATTAATTCTAATTAAATTAACTAAATAATATTAATTAACCTAATTAACTAATTAACTTAATTAACTGAAACAGTCAATGATGAACGGGACCCACCTGTCAGGTTGACCAAGTCAACCCTGTTGACTGCTGACGTCAGCATGACATCATGCTGACGTCATAAATTCATTTTCGAATTAAATAATTAATTAGTTAAATTTCAGAAATTAATAAAATCTTTAGAAAATTATATCTTTTAATCCGTAACTCGGATTAAAATATTTTCAACATGAAAGTTGATCAGAACGACGAGACGATTCCGGATACGCAGCCCGTTCGTCCACCACACACCCCTAACATATCAAACTCGCAACTTTCCCCCTCCGGTTCCTCTGCCCGAAAACGCGAAACTCCGGGAATACTTTCCCGGATGTTTCCCCCCTTCGTCGGTATCACTTACTACCGCGTTAGGGCACACCGAACACCGCGTATTGCCTTGTTATATTTTGTGATGCTTTGTTTGCTCTGTATTCATTATTTCTTCCCCCTCTTCTCTCCGGTAGACTACGAGACCGACGCTGCTGCTGACCAGTTCGACTACGGAGTTGACGACCCCTCTCTCTTGCCAGAGCAACCAGGCAAGCCCCCCCCCTTGATCACCAGATATCGCCTATTCTCCTCTATACTGCTTGCATTAGAGTAGTGTAGCATGTTACTGCTTTCGTTAATCCTAGTCTGATGCATAGCCTGACATTGTCGCTACATCTGTTGATACCTTACCTGCAATCCTAAATGCTTAGTATAGGATGCTAGTTTATCATCATTGGCCCTACATTCTTGTCAGTCTGCCTTGCTATACTATCGGGCCGTGATCACTTGGGAGGTGATCACGGGTATATACTATACATACATACATACTATACAGATGGTGACTAAAGTCGGGTCAGCTCATTGAGTACCCGCAAGTGATTCTGACGAGGGGGCTGGAAGGACAGGTGGCTCCATCCCGGTAGAGGTGGGCCTGGGTTCCCGACGGCCCTCGACTGTTACTTTGTGGCGGAGCGACAGGGCAGGTTGAGACCACCTAGGAGACAGGTGGGCCTGGCCCTGTTCGGCGTTCGCGGATACTTAACACGCTTAACGAGATCTTGGTATTTGATCTGAGTCGGCTACGAGCCTATACGCACTAACCATCTACGTGGGAGTAGTTATGGGTATCCCGACGTCGTGGTATCAGCCGAAGCACTTCAGACGTCAGCGACGGAGCGGCGCGCGCCGGATTGGACTGGAACGCCTGCTAGGCTAGGTCTGCTTCCGGCCGCCCACGCAACGTGCAGGTGTGCTCAGGGCGATGGGCCCAGACCCCTGCGCACTTAGGTTTAGACCGGCGTGCTGGCCTCTCTGTTGTGCCTAGGTGGGGCTGCGACGTGTTGATCTTCCGCGGCCGGGCATGACCCAGGAAAGTGTGTCCGGCCAAATGGGATCGAGCGTGCTGGGTAAGTTGGTGCACCCCTGCAGGGAAGTTAATCTATTCGAATAGCCGTGATCTTCGGTAACAGGACGACTTGGAGTTGTACCTTGACCTTATGACAACTAGAACCGGATACTTAATAAAACACACCCTTCCAAGTGCCAGATACAACCCGGTGATCGCTTTTCTACAGGGCGACGAGGAGAGGATCGCCGGGTAGGATTATGCTATGCGATGCTTCTGGAGATGCTACTTGGAGATGCTACTTGGAGATGCTATTTGGAGGACTACAGTCTACTCTCTTCTACATGCTGCAAGACGGAGGCTGCCAGAAGCGTAGTCTTCGACAGGATTAGCTATCCCCCTTTTATTCTGGCATTCTGCAGTTCAGTCCACCGATATGACCCTTTACACATATACCCATGCATATGTAGTGTAGCTCCTTGCTTGCGAGTACTTTGGATGAGTACTCACGGTTGCTTTTCTCCCTCTTTTCCCCCTTTCCCTTCTACCTGGTTGTCGCAACCAGATGCTGGAGCCCTGGAGCCAGACGACTAGTACCCCGGAGGTGCCTACTACTGCGTGCAGCCCGCTGACGACGACCAGGAGTAGTTTAGGAGGATCCTAGGCAGGAGGCCTGCGCCTCTTTCGATCTGTATCCCAGTTTGTGCTAGCCTTCTTAAGGCAAACTTGTTTAACTTATGTCTGTACTCAGATATTGTTGCTTCCGCTGACTCGTCTATGATCGAGCACTTGTATTCGAGCCCTTGAGGCCCCTGGCTTGTATTATGATGCTTGTATGACTTATTTTATTTGTAGAGTTGTGTTGTGATATTTTCCCGTGAGTCCCTGATCTTGATCGTACACATTTGCGTGCATGATTAGTGTACGATTGAATCGGAGGCGTCACAAGTTGATATCAGAGCCGACTGCCTGTAGGAATCCCCCTTCCAACTCCTTGGCCGAAGTCGAGTCTAGACTTTACAAAACTTTTACTAACATGGCTGTGCGGCCCATGGGCCCACGTCGCCATTGGGTGGTACTAGGATCTTTTACTCCTCGACCTTTACTCTGGGACTCTGATCTCTCCTCTATTCGGGTTAAATGAAGTTTACTAAGTCTAACATTAGGATCTCGTTATCACTTTCACCCGGAGAGCCCCTTATTACTAATGATCGTCTGCTGCACCAGAAGACCCTGAAGATACTCTCCACTGTTAACCCGAGGACTTGTGTTCATCGCGTTTGCAATTCACCTTCCACCGCAAACCCTTATGGATAACTACTTGCATTTGTTATTCTTACATTCATCCCCAGTGGTCTTGTTATTACAAGATACCCTGAAAAACTCGTCGTTGATTCAATAATCCCTTGAGCTTACTGCCTTGCTGTTCTTTGTCACTTGAATACCCCTACGGTTAATTCTCGCACTTATCGAGTATCCGCTCATCCCCCAGTTGTTCATGTGTTACACAAAAGTCTTCGAAATACCACCCGATATTCCGAAAATCCTCAGCAACCTATTGCTCTGGAATTTCTTGTTTTCTTTCATTATGATTAATCCCATAAGTATAGAAATCTTATTGACATTCCTTGTCATTATCATTTTGAGTCTGTTGACTCAATATGCTGCGAATACACGCAATCATCATTGATCCTTATAAATTACCTTTCCGGCTGAGCTTCCATTCTTTTAACTGGAATTGGTTCTCGACCAATCCAATTGTCGTTGATTGTACCCTAAGGCTATTCAACTTATCCATCCCTAATCAGAGCATTGCTTCTGATCCCTTGATTTGGAAATCATAATTCCTTTGCATTTGACAATTGAGTTAGTCAATTGTTTCTATAATCTGATCTCCTTGCATTCTTCTTCCTCTAGTTGAGTACCGATACTCGTATCAGATCCTTGTGGACCATCAAGTCCTTTGTTGGATTTATCTGACAACGCCCTTCATATTCAATAACCTTGTGAGCCTTTCCTCGGATACATAATGCCTTTGGTAATTTGTACCCTCTGCTTTTCTCAACCATGCTCTGCCATCGAGTTTGTGTTATTTACTCTTGAAACTTGTGGTATATGTTTCTAAGAAGCCCCTATGGGTTGAACATATGCCTTCTCTAAACCGTGTGAACCCGAAAGTTTTCACGAGTCATACCCTTCTGGTGCTTCACCAGACAAAATTTCAACACTACAACTTCATCGAACGTGAGAAGTGAATGGAAGGTTATACATTGGAGAAGTGGGAGTCAACCTTGAACTTTGTGTTCATGCCCATGGACACGATGTAGATCCTATCATGGAAGCTTCTTGTAATAATAACTATTTCCTTGTTATAGTATCATTTGGAATCTGTGAATTGATCCTTTGCAATCATGGATCCGACCATATTTTCTACTTGATTCCATTTCTCGGACAAGTTAAACCACTTGTCCTCTACAGATCAATACACCCATCCAACCTCTATCTTGATCTACCTTCGAGTACTAACCCCCTAGTATCTCGAGGATATCAACCGATTGCCCTACATCTTATGCATTTCTGATGAAGTAGTGCCTTTCCCCGTCTTAGTCACTCCACAGGTTCTTGGTTGTCGTCAACCGAGAACACCGATTAGCGAATCGAATCGCCCCTATGATTCAGTACTCCTAGTACATTGTGGATGAGAAGTTTAATACTCCATCACGTCATTCCTAGCCTGATCAGCTATATCATTTTGTGCTAAATTTTAACTATGCTACCTGGTCCTTTCTTCCCAGAGCACAATTTTCGACGATGAGCTAAGCTTACGTCGATTTTCCTCATCATATCATTTCACCTTGAACAACAAGCTTGATTTCAAGTTTGTGTCGTACCCATGGTTCCAATAACCTTTTGCTTCATAATTCCTTTAACTTGATGTCATCGCCGATGGATTACATCTTCGTGGAGCCTCTCGACAAAATTTGTCGTGATCATCATCAACATCTTGACTCCTTCCTGGATATCTATTGAATTCATGATGAGAAATACCATGCCTTCGATGATTTGTGTTGTCATCGACCACTTTAATGCCTCCCCTCCAACACAAACTTGTTCGTGTTTTGTGTTGTACCTTGAGATCCTTGCTACCCAGCATTGTTCTTCTTTACCTTGGAATATTACCACCTTTTTTTTGAATGTCGTGAGAATTTCACCACCTCTTAAGAAATTCTTGTTGCAGCGATGCTTCTCGCCATCACCATTCTTTCTTGGTCCCCGTGTTGGTTCTAACCAGGATACCAACAGATGAACGTTGCAATTTGGATTCTGCTCTTCTAGCAACCCTATTGCTTTGAAGTTAATGGTTGGCTGTTCATTTTTAAACATTTGATTATTGAATCACCATTCTGACGTTGGTTGTGCAACCCAGCCCATATTTTGGGTGCACCTTTCAACCAATGTTTAATTGTGTATGTTTTCCTCGAGCATACATCATGATACCATTTGATCTAACAAATGTTATCTCCTTGTTCACATAAATGCGGAAATCCATCTTTTGTTAATCTCGATGAATTGTCACTGATTCCATCAGCCACCTCCTCACCCTCTCGTTGGTTTACCGATGAACTCTTGTTTCGGAACTGGCTTCCATGGTTCATCTCCCGAGAATCTTCGATGTCATCTCGTCAATTTGTATCGCACCTTTTCTCCTCAAGCATCGTGAGTTTGAGGTATCCTAACACTGATCAGATCTGAATCTCGGTCAGATATAATGGTTGGAACATTTTTCCAAGAGTTATAACACTGGTCTTTTATGACCCGGTAAGGTGATGGCATGCCCAGCACACTTGGCCGGATGAACTGCTGTTATAGTTTCCTTATTAGCAAGGTTATGCATTCTTCCACGAGGAAATTGTAAGACTTATTCTACAAGTTGTTCCTGATGGATCCTTCCTGTATCCAAAGTCTGACCTTTGCTTGAAGACCATGTCAATACTATCTCGAAGCATGTCTGTGGTACTCCGATTTTCAACAAGAACATTTGAAGCCCAATGCTAAATGTTTCCTGCTCAATTATCCAAGCACCGCTGTATGGGTAATATCATGAAATTCCTCTCCCCTTACATAAATGGTTTTCTACTTTCTATCCTGTCATGGATATCATGCTCTGTTTGACCTTGGGAAGGAAATACCCCTGAAATATGTGTTTTAACACATTTTCCTCTCCATTGTTCTGTTTAATCTGATAATCATATTTTTCTTTCCATTGTTTGGTTTAACCTTTCTTGTGATCTACATGACCTAAGCAGTAATATTCTCCTGCTTAGGTAAGCACCTTATTGTACCACTCTGTCTGTAAGACCCTGTTACTATTGTTGATGACATTCCGGTAACCACCGATGGGTGAGAACTTTGCCAATTGGTTCGCCTCGTTCAACGAGCGGGAAAATGGTTTCTCTTTGTTCCTCGTCCTTGGTACCGACATTGTTGCCGACATAGCTGACAAGCTATCCACTGACATGCCTCCCTGTTGCGGCTATGCAAGATGTCACCACCTTTCCTACTTTCAACCCACATGGTGGGCCCATAACCCACAGATCCACAGGATCGAAACCTGACTCTTCTTCACAACCCGGATTCTAATGTATCCTTTGCACCTGGCTTCATGTGAGATTCACGAGCTAAATACTATACCATTATTCATCCTGGGATCAAACACCATGTTATTCTCGTTGTTCAAACCCCCATTCTAGCTTCTGTCTAGTCATCGAATGATTGCCTACCCATTTGAAACTTTGGTACCAGCGTATATTGCACTCAACGAATTCACTGAAATACAACTCGTGGGGTACCTTGTGTATTTCCCATTGAGTTCACCGTCAGATTCCCAGCTTTGTGGAGATGCGTTCTTCCGAAGTTTTTTTTCCCCTTGGTCGCGTTCGTAGGACGACGGAGATCCCGAAGAAAGGATGACAACTTGGTCATGGTGGCTTGAAGCAGAGAAACGAAGACATCAACATAATGGATCGACCTCTTTGAGGAGAGCAACCAAGACTGGGAACACTCGCTAGAATTTCGTAACCAAAACTTTCCCCCTTACTCCCCTCTTAAATCTCGGGACGAGATTTCTTGTAGTGGAGGAGAATTGTGACGCCCGGATAATCATGCTACAGTAATCCCACGCTAATCATTCCACATCACCTCGGTTACTGTTGCTAACCTCGCAATGATTCGAAACCGTTTCAAAATTTAAATTCTAAATATGTCAAACAACAAACGTTTTCAAAGTTGAAACAAAAATGTTCGGTGGTTAACGAATATTACAAGGGTAATTATAATAAAGAAAGCATATTTTTTAAAGTGCCTGAATATTTTAAAATGAATTAAAACAGAAAAGAGAAATAATAAAAGAAAATGCAAAACAGAAAACAAAATATAAAAAAAAGGAAGAACTTCCCCCCCACTGGGACACGACCCAGCTAACCGGCCCAATTTCCCCCTGGCCTATAACCACCCCACCCCCGTAACCTAACCCT
>NC_041392.1:744482135-744488590 GCF_002162155.2 Triticum dicoccoides | reverse complement strand
ACGCCGGCCGCCCCGAGCCCTCGACGCCTCCGCCCGCGCCTGCCCCGTCCGGCCTCAAGACGCGCCCCGCCCGCGCTCACCGTGGCCTCGCCCCGCACCGTTGCCTCACTCCCGCGCCGGTTCCCTCTCCCCTCTGTCCCCGCGCGAGCACCACCGCTCCTCGCTCACCCCGTCGACGGCGCCCTCGCCTCCGTCCCCCTGCTCCCCTGACAGCGCCGGCCCCGAGCGCTCCTCCCCGCGGTCGCCTCTCCACAGGCCACGGCCGGCGCGCCCCGCTCCGGCCATGACCTCGCCGTGGTCACCGCTTCCCAGATCCGGCCCCTGCCGGGTCCACCCATCTAGGCTGCGCTCGTTAACCCGTTAGCCCACACCCGCTTTTGGCCCTTTTGAGCCTATGACAGGGGGCCCCACGCCCAGAACGTTTTATTAAAAAAAAGGAATTAAAATTAATAATAATAAAATTAATTAATTAATTAATTAAGGAATTAATTAAGTTAATTAATCATAATTAGATTAATCAAATTAACTAATTAGTCTAATTAAACTGTGATTAGTTTAGCTAAAACCTGATTAGCCTAAATAGGGTATGACAGGTGGGCCCCGCTGGACCCACACGTCAGTTTGACCAGTCAACGCCCCTGTTGACTGCTGACGTCATGCTGACGTCAGCAAACACTGTTTTGGATAAGGTTGGATTTAAATGAATAAATAAAATCAGAAAATGATTTAAATCTTTAGAAAATCATATCTTTTAATCCGTAACTCGGATGAAAATACTTTCTACATGAAAGTTGCTCAGAACGACGAGACGAACCCGGATACGCAGCCCGTTCGTCCACCACACACCTCTAAAATACCAAACACGCAACTTTCCCCCTCCGGTTCATCTGTCCGAAAACGCGAAACCCCGGGAATACTTTCCCGGATGTTTCCCCCCTTCGTCGGTATCACCTACTACTGCGATTGGGCACACCAAGCATCGTTACTTGTCATGTCATGCATCGATATGCATTGGTTTGCATTGTATTCATTGTTTCTTCCCCCTCTTCTCTCCGGTAGACTACGAGACCGACGCTGCTGCTGCCCAGTTCGACTACGGAGTTGACGACCCCTCCTTGCCAGAGCAACCAGGCAAGCCCCCCCTTTGATCACCAGATATCGCCTATTCTACTCTATACTGCTTGCATTAGAGTAGTGTAGCATGTTACTGCTTTCTGTTATACCTATCCTGATGCATAGCCTGTCCTTGTTACTACTGTTGATACCTTTAACCGCAATCCTAAATACTTAGTATAGGATGCTAGTTTATCATCATTGGCCCTACATTCTTGTCAGTCTGCCTTGCTATACTATCGGGCCGTGATCACTTGGGAGGTGATCACGGGTATATACTATACATACATACATACTATACAGATGGTGACTAAAGTCGGGTCAGCTCATTGAGTACCCGCAAGTGATTCTGACGAGGGGGCTGAAAGGACAGGTGGCTCCATCCCGGTAGAGGTGGGCCTGGGTTCCCGACGGCCCTCGACTGTTACTTTGTGGCGGAGCGACAGGGCAGGTTGAGACCACCTAGGAGACAGGTGGGCCTGGCCCTGTTCGGCGTTCGCGGATACTTAACACGCTTAACGAGATCTTGGTATTTGATCTGAGTCGGCTACGAGCCTACACGCACTAACCATCTACGTGGGAGTAGTTATGAGTATCCCGACGTCATGGTATCAGCCGAAGCACTTCAGACGTCAGCGACGGAGCGGCGCGCGCCGGATTGGACTGGAACGCCTGCTAGGCTAGGTCTGCTTCCGGCCGCCCACGCAACGTGCAGGTGTGCTCAGGGCGATGGGCCCAGACCCCTGCGCGCTTAGGTTTAGACCGGCGTGCTGGCCTCTCTGTTGTGCCTAGGTGGGGCTGCGACGTGTTGATCTTCCGCGGCCGGGCATGGCCCAGGAAAGTGTGTCCGGCCAAATGGGATCGAGCGTGCTGGGTAAGTTGGTGCACCCCTGCAGGGAAGTTAATCTATTCGAATAGCCATGATCTTCGGTAACAGGACGACTTGGAGTTGTACCTTGACCTTATGACAACTAGAACCGGATACTTAATAAAACACACCCTTCCAAGTGCCAGATACAACCCGGTGATCGCTTTTCTACAGGGCGACGAGGAGAGGATCGCCGGGTAGGATTATGCTATGCGATGCTTCTGGAGATGCTACTTGGAGATGCTACTTGGAGATGCTATTTGGAGGACTACAGTCTACTCTCTTCTACATGCTGCAAGACGGAGGCTGCCAGAAGCGTAGTCTTCGACAGGATTAGCTATCCCCCTTTTATTCTGGCATTCTGCAGTTCAGTCCACCGATATGACCCTTTACACATATACCCATGCATATGTAGTGTAGCTCCTTGCTTGCGAGTACTTTGGATGAGTACTCACGGTTGCTTTTCTCCCTCTTTTCCCCCTTTCCCTTCTACCTGGTTGTCGCAACCAGATGCTGGAGCCCTGGAGCCAGACGACTAGTACCCCGGAGGTGCCTACTACTGCGTGCAGCCCGCTGACGACGACCAGGAGTAGTTTAGGAGGATCCTAGGCAGGAGGCCTGCGCCTCTTTCGATCTGTATCCCAGTTTGTGCTAGCCTTCTTAAGGCAAACTTGTTTAACTTATGTCTGTACTCAGATATTGTTGCTTCCGCTGACTCGTCTATGATCGAGCACTTGTATTCGAGCCCTTGAGGCCCCTGGCTTGTATTATGATGCTTGTATGACTTATTTTATTTGTAGAGTTGTGTTGTGATATCTTCCCGTGAGTCCCTGATCTTGATCGTACACATTTGCGTGCATGATTAGTGTACGATTGAATCGGGGGCGTCACAGCAACGGTGGTTGTTAACTCCGACAAAGGGGACGAACGGCATACCATATATGTTCATCTTATACGTGCTATCAAACACGACCACATCTCCGTAGTCCTGATAGTCCCTCCGCGATTGTGCATCGCACCAAAACATACTCTTTAGTCGCCCTTCCTTGTCACGCACATACTCAAAAAAAAAAACTCAGGGTCCTTCTCCTTCCTGCTCCTCATAATGCCAACTGCCGTCTCTGCATCACCCTTTGCAATGAGCTTCATTTTTTCTCTGCAACAAAGATTGTAAATATCCCTCCTGATAAGCCCGCACTTATCGTACGAACCGTATCTGCTGATGAAGTTGTCCATTATAATATGCTTTCTTATCCCGGCCGCTTCCATCGTCAATATCTCGGCCCTCTGGCCATCTCCAATCCGTCTGTGTGACCACAAAAAACAATCCTCGTCGGGCCGAGCCATCGCGTGGTTGTGATCATCCACGAATGATGCGACGAACCAAACGCCACGTTCTTTGTCCAGCTTCACCACCATATGTGCACCGCAGTCGCAATGAGTCTCCGATCTAAGCCTGCGCTTGCGGCCCTCCATGGTTATGAACTTGCTCTGCCTTCTCCCTGCCCTGGAGCAAAGAAACCGCCGGTACCGTATCATTCCCGAAGCAGCTCGTTTCACCTTCTATTTCCCGATGCTAAACCCGTGCTCTCTGGCGTGATTCTTGTAGAATATATATGCATCCCCTTGCGATCGAAAGGTCATAGCGATGACCTTCCAATGTGTCTCAAGCATCTTCTGCTGCCTTTGAGCCTCCTCAATATCAATCTCTCCCTCATCGTGATCAATGCTAGGACCATCTGACTCCTCCTACAACATTCATTTGAAAATATATATGTCAATTACTATCATTTAAATCATAGTATTGATCGATGTACAACATCTATCAACTAACCTGGCTCAAGTTATCTGCAAATGATTCCTGCCAACTATGTTGCACATTGTCAACATCCACATCTTCTTGCAAATTTGTACACAAAGATATATAGTTAGCCATGTCATACTTTGCAAATTCAAAAGTAAAATCAAAATATACGCCACTTACGTTTTCACTATTTGCGCCATGTTCATTATTATGAAAATCATCCGGAGGTAAGATATCATATGACGAGACGGAATCATTGTCGCTGTTGTCATCATCTTCGTTCAAATTATCAGTCTTAGTCACCTTAATAGTATCATTCTCATCCCTCCCGAATGCGGATTCTTCATCCATGTCAACATGCCTAACTCACGGAACTGCAAAACATTTGAAGTGTTGATTACAACAAGGACAAAAACTCATGTTGGTTTGCAAAAAAAGAGAAAGACGTGTAATCCATGAACCCAGCAGCTACGATGAATTTTTTCTTAATGCAATGGTTCAAACAATACTTTTTAGTGTTGTGTGAAACAACTAGTTGAGGTTGCCCACCGGTGTGTGCATATTGTGTGATGTCGTCATGACAAAAATATAGGGTTCTTTAAATTAAGCCTACCCTCCATTTACATCCTAGATTCGCCACTTAACTAGCCCTAACTTCTATCCATCATGCCCGCTAGGTTTAGATGACAAACCTTGCCCCGCGGTGTAGGCGTCGCCGGCGTTCGACGACGGCAGCTGTCCCCGCCTTGAATCTAGCAGCCGGCGACGTGCACGACGAGCCACCGGCCGGATGTTTGGCAGGATCCACGATGGGGGGTGGGGAGACTGGTGCAGAGGCGGCGTGGCACGTAGGGCCCTTCACGTCCGGGCGGTGGACGATGACGGTGACATGCGGCGACGCACGCCGTTGGGACGGCGACGGCGGCGTCTGACGGGGTCGGAGGGCGGCGATCCACGCCGGCGGCGATCATCGGATGGGACGGGCGAGTAGACGGGCTGGGCGGGCGAGTAGACGGGGTGCCTTCACGTCCGGGCGGTGGACGATGACGGTGAGATGCGGCGACGCACGCCGTTGGGACGGCGACGACGGCGTCGGACGGGGTCGGAGGGCGGCGATCAGATGGGGCTGGCGAGTAGACGGGGTGGGCGGGTAGATCGTGCTGGCAGTTTGTTTGTGCTTTTTTTTTGTATGTGCGCGGTCTACGTACGCCAGCCACAACTGTATAATACGAGGTGGGCATATCCTTCTTCCGTATGACTATTCTACCCTTCTACGTTTTGTGGGGGGGGGTGTGTCTACCGAAGCAAGGCTCGTGCGGTAAACTTCTGAAAAGAGGGCACCCGCAAGCTAAATCAATATATGTTCCCTTTTTAGGATTTTTCTGGTGAGTCTGAAGTAATAACATATTAAATGACGAACTAATTAAGGAAGAAAGGGAAGTCATTGTTGATGTGTGACGGTGTGCAAGATCCAAGGTGGACCATTGAGTCCTCATTATTTGAACGTCATCCAACAGTTTTAGCCGTCCGTTGGCTAAACCAACTCTGGTTATTTTTAAAGATCCAGTATCGCTGTATTTTCACTGATAATAGCAGAGACCAACGCGAACAACAAGATGGTGAAGGTCCTGGGTCCTAGGATGAGAAGATCTGAATATCAAAGAAAAGAAAAACTGTAGCCCTATTAGCTGCAGCACAACACTCCGTACAGTCCACACGAAGATGACGCAGCTCGACGAACTACGAAGGAACTAGGCAAGGTTAGTGTCACAGAAGATCGCCTAATGAACCACCTGTCACGCGTCATCGTACACCATCGGGGCCCCGCCACCGCGGCTTAGACATCACAGGAACATACAACCGAGGCAACTCAACGGACACGCTGGAGAAGAGTCAACTACCACGACCAATGCCACTGCACGCCTCCGACATTGCTCACCACGGTCATTGTTGCCACAAAAGCCACCGTGCAGTCCATCCATAGGAGGTACAAATGGGTTCTAGGTCTTCAAGATTGCACCATAAAGTGGGGAACGACGTTGAAGACGACGCCACCGCCCGACCCTGCAACAGGATCATTGTTCACCCAAAGAACTTGATCCGGGAGTGGAGGCTGTGAAGATTCCAGAGGACGCCTCCCAGGAGGATACCGAAGCCCATGGGCGCCATCGTCGCCGGCAGGTAGCACTAGCCAGGCTTTCACTCGGGGCAGCCACTCCCACGCAGCCGACTGAGGACGACCCGTACCTCCACTGGACCGCGTACCCCCACACAGTGAGCACGCCAACGCTATGCAGGGCCACCGGCTAGCCTCCCTAACGACGGTCCTGTAGATACCAGAGCAGGTCCTGCACCCTGCATCCAACCATGATTGGAGCCTCCCTGCAGTACCCCTACCAGGCCGCCAGCCCGACTTGCCAGATCCAGATACCACGCCAAAAACCACGTGCAGACGCCCAGCGACCAGCCAAGCGGCCGAACCGCCGCGCCGCGCCCACTACAACGACCAACATCGTCCTGCCGATCTGCCACCGCCACCCGCGCTCGGGAACCGGCTACGGTCACCACGCGCCCCGCCACACACTAGATCTTCACGACCTGGAGCCTTCCCGCTCAGCACGACTCCTACACGCCCATATCCGCGCATCCTGGAGCCCCGCGCGCCCGCGC
>NC_041392.1:744474322-744481893 GCF_002162155.2 Triticum dicoccoides | reverse complement strand
CAGCCCGCGTCAGCCAGCCCCAGAAGGAGGAGTGAAAGGACCCCACTACCGTCGAGCCGTGCGGTCTTCGCCCGGCAACCTCCGCCAGCGGCGGCAAGGGAAGGAGGGGAGAGGGGCTGGAGTGCTGGCGACTGCGTCTATGGTTTGCTCCCGAGCTGCCTGCGGGAGCGACACAGGAGCCGTTTGCTTGCGCTTAAAGCAACTCTATTGAAAGGCTGAACTCAACATTTTGGGTTTAAGGTTTCGTTATGAAGTCCATAACGCCTGATCTACAAGCGCATGCACCCAGAACATGGGCTTTTGTTTCTTGGTCGGACGCGGCAGCAGTATATGAGCATATGGATATAAGCCAAATGAATTCCGATTGTTTCTCACCCGGCCCAAATGCAGTGTGCACCGGATGACAATATGGAGTAGGAGATCTGCCGAGAGTGTCCCCTTCTTGGTCGATGCCACCTGAGCGAGCTTTTGATGTGCATGTACATGTTTCGCCTTCGTGTCTCGTTTTTTTACGTTAAAGAAAATTATAAAGCACACATAACAAAAATAGCAACAGTTTCAGATTTGTATGAAAATTGAAAAGGATGGGATTTTCAAAAGGTTGCCCTTTTTGTTGGGGTGAAATACCGGTAAGTCCGGTTATGGACCAACAAAAACAATCTAATACAGGGATGTACATTGTATTTTGTGAGTCATACACATACATGTATACAATGTACATCCTATAAATTTTTGTAAGTCCTCTTAGCGGTATGACGCATGGAATACCAAAATTATTTTGTACTCTGTCCTACTTACCGGGCTGCTAGCTAGCTAGTAGAACACTTTCATGGTTTCTAGGTAACATGACAGGTCGATCTCCAACAACGAGGAGCCCTTCTTTTGCGCACGCATCTCATTCGCGTCCAAATCAAGAACTACGAACATTTGGCAGCTAACACTGTGACATACCTCCAGCAGCACCACGTCGCCGCTCCTCTTTCCGGAGCCTGTGAAATGAACGGCTGCATTGCCATGGCCGTGAGGGATGTCTGAGCACATTGATCGTAGTTTGTTCTCAATGTCAATCACATTTTCTAGCAACCAACAACCAACTGGTTGGACTGTAGGGAGTTGTAGTCACAGTGATATCTTGAACCCCTCGATGGAAAGCAGTTTCAGTAGGGTGGCATCTGGTGATGTTGCCAAGTGGAGCTGGCTCCCTTTGCGGTTGGTTGGAGGGAGATTCACCCATCCCGACGCCCCCGTGCGCACATCATATGTGAGTATTTGGTTACCGTAGTTCAGAAGCCAGTGGATAATGCCACCATGGAGGACGGCGGGGGCACTGCACTTATTGATGTACCACAATGGAAAGTCAAGGTTGCTTGGATGAGAGGTTATAGTCCCCCAAGCTCTAGAGGAGGATGTGATGACATGTACTTTGATGCTCGGCTCGTTTAGATCGAAGAAGAGCAGCATGAAGGAGCAGCTAATGCCGTCCGCGACGGTTAGCAACACATACCGCCAGTTGTTCGGGGTATGGGGTCTCATACACGGTTTCGATAGGAAGGTGTGGTGGTCAGTTATGGGGTCGTACACCCAGAGCTTGGAGGAGCACTCGGACTTGGATGGCATGTCGATGTGTAGTAGGAGGCGGAGGACGACAAGGCCGCTGTGGGACGTCACTGGATAGTACCAGTAAAGGAGGTCGGCGTTGCGGCGTGACATGTAGGGCGAGAGGTAGTAGTGGCAAAAGGACATGATGGTGGGTGTGATTGGGTTGACCAGAGTCAAGGGTCGCTTGTCATAGGTGCAGTAGACGAGGATGCTGGGAGCCACTTGCTTGGCGACGCGGCGGATGAACGGCGGGCTGACGATGTCACGGCGGAGGTCCTTGCATGTTGCGGCGCAGCGGACGAGCGTGGGTAGGTCGGAGCGTGCCACAATCTCAAGCAGGACATCGGTCGGGAGGGTCCATGGTGTCTCCAGCGCCGGCGCACCCATCATCGGCCGGGGCGCCATCGATCGATCGTGTTTGAGATTGTATTTTAGGGGGAGGGTTTGCTCCTGCGTTGTATCCGGCGACGCAGGTTCCGATCGGGCACGCAGCGTAAACTCTGTTTATATTGAACGCCAAACCGTAGACGGACTGGGAAGAGAGTCCTCCACCGCATCGGATCCGAGAACGTACAAATCGAATCCCAACGTACAACGTGGCCATAGAAACGAATTATGTCCGCGTAGACGGACTGGATATGCATGCATGCACCCTGGACGTACGTACGTGCGTGTATGCCTTGCTCTATCTCTCCATGTACGTAACGTAGATACTGTTTGGTCTTATCAGGCCGGCAGGACTCGAGACTGTTGGCAATAATCTTGCCTCAATGCAAATAGTTTCGTCTTAGGTCTAGATGAACCACTTGGGATAGCAAAGCTGTCATGGCACCGCTACCAATATTACACAGTGCCGGAAGCAAGAGAGATGGATCGAAGCTTTAGTCGGACCGCCTCCTTATGGGCCACATTCAGGCCAGAAGGAACAAAAGTTGCAACCGTCGACAAGGATAAATTTTCTTCTTCCCTTCTCTACCTCCATCACCTTGATGGTCAGCAGAACAAAGGACGAAGAAAGCCACACCCTCCCCCTCAAGAAACAGTGACAACCTCGAGGTTATTAGAGGAGCACGCACCAGATCTACCACCAGTGAACGACATCTCGCGACACAGCCAGCTGTTGGACGCCGCGCGAAGGCGGCAGGATTAATTAAGCTATTATTTTCCATATTAATCCGGTCTGCCGCGCGAAATGGAAAACAAGATTCAGGCGTTTGAATTACTCGCCCTTCATACTGTTGCAAACCAAAAAGCCCATCATCTTATCCCTCACCCACTACCGGCGATCACCTCCATGCGTATTCCTCACCTCTGGCAGCAAGCAACAACTTTTGTTTTCGGAAAGAAGGATGACCCCCGGCCTCTGCATCTGGGAGATGCATGCAGCCACAGCAAGAAACAACTTAGCTAATTTCTTTCAGTGTAATTACTAATGTTTACTCTACAGGAAAAATGTCTGTTTTGTTTGTCCTGCTAAATCACTCATATGGGCTGTTTCATTCCTTAGTTAAATCACTGGATTAGTTTTACTATTTGAATGAATTGAGATGATTATAAATATATGGAGTAATCTACTACTAGGCCGTGTGGAATTACATCAGAGCACACTGTTTCAATCTAGGTGCGTAACTCCCTCCGTCTCATGTTAACTATCGCTCATATGGATATATCTAGCACTGGAATGTGATCATATACATTTGTTTGAGCGACAATTAATATGAGACGGAGAGACCACGTGATTACAAACAACTAGTATCATTGCAACTAACAAATTAACTGTGGTAGTCTGCTAAGCATACATGGTTGCAACTTATGGTAGAACAGAGTAAAATGGCTAAAATCCCGTTAACGGAGCCGCCCTTTATTCCTTATCTTCAACGTGGAGCTTCCTTTTGCCTATCCTTCTTCATTGTTGAGCTTCCTAAACTATTTCTGCCTACACCAACCAACCACGATAAATGTCAGGCTGAAACAGTAAAGTAAGCAGCCAGAGGAGATTCAAAACTCTGGGTGTGCTTCTAAATTCGCTGGTGTGAGTAATGCTTCTGAATCCCTATTTGTATAACACTGAATTAAGGGGACTTGATTTGGCTGGGAACCTAAATAGGCATCCAAAATTGATTGAATACGGACCCTCCCAAGTCTCACTTAGACCGGTGTTGAGCTTTTCCCCCTGCTTTGTGAGGCGAACCTACTGTGCCTTTTGATTCTCATGTATCACTGAGTTCCTCAGCCTTTATCTATTGTTCTGTTCTTACATACGTACAACTGTTAGAATAAATTTGAGGGCATAGTTGATCGACCTAGTACCATGCAATCACACGAGCACGACACCTAGATTTGTTAACGAGGTTCACTGATATGGCTACATCCCGGGGCCTGACTATGGGCAATCCTCCCAATGACACTGCTACAATACCACACTCCAGCCGACCTGGCGCCGGCACACCTCGCCGGTCCACGCATGCCAGTGCTATTATGTTGGCATAGATTACATCGTGTGTCTACCTCCACTATATATGAGAGGCCTAGGATATAAGTGTCCTACTTGGAGACGACTCCATATCCTGTCTACACATCGTACGACTCCAAGTTCAACTGTAACCTAACTTGTACAATAATATTCAACACAACTCTAACGAACTCTACCTTGACTAATATTCTCCACCACCTTGGATTCATCTGTGCGTCGAACGCTGGGGTGGAGCCAGGATTTAAACATGAGGGGGGCGAAAAGCCAAAGTTCACAACAGTCATGGAATATGACAATGTTTTAAGTATCACTGTAGCCTTGATGACAAGTCATAAAATATTTGTTTGCAACTACAAAAGAATGGTCAATTTCTATTAACTTAAATTGAGCTCCACGACCACAAGCATTGAACAAGTTGATAATGTGAACTTCGGTGTGTTCCTTACCATTATAGACAATCTTGCAATGTCACAGAAAATCATTTTGTATCAAAAACGTGTCTTGACTAGACGAAGAAGTTTGTTCGGTTGTCGTGGCTGACACTAGAAGATTTATGATCAACCATAGTAATCTAGCAACGATTTAGTATGTAGTAGTTTTACTTGTTTAAAATTATCCAACGGTCAAATCGGCAAGTGAAGACGAGATTTTTAGCTCTAGATGGTTGCAAACATCCAGCTAAAAATGGACAAGTTGATGCTCTAGTTGAGTCCGTTCTTGACTAGAAAGGACTATATGATAAGAAAAATCCATCATTGTGCATGTATTAGACATATCTAATAAGTCATTTTTTCTAGAATGCGCACAAATATACCTATCATCATCATATATTAAAGAGGACAAATGTCACATCAAAAAAGTCATATTGTGGATTGAAAATGCATAAGATGGTTACTAATTAACCAGACTAAGATCACAATTCATGAAAACAGGATAATTATCAATACCTACGAGTGAGTAATGTTACCTGCTGCCAATATATTCGATCCAGGTCATCTGGCTAGCGACTTCTAGCTGTATTCTGATGATCTGAACCGCATGCATCTAGTCGATCTTATGCGGACAGCGGACAGGGGGTCGTCATCGTGGCGACCAGTGGATGGCTGCTGCAGCAATCGTAAAGCCCTAGCAGGACGCACACAACGGCTGATGGCACAAGCGGCGGCCGGCGACAGCGATAAATGCCCTAAGCGGTCCAGGAAAATAGATCAACCGATCGGATCGATTTGATTGTCTGTAGGTCAAACAATAGCCAGCCACATACATATCTATGGGCTATTGGGCATTGGTCTTCTATATACGGTGTAGCTGGTTCATGAATAATTTTTATATGGGCTAATGATGCAATTAGCTACATTAGCAATGTACAGCACACAGCCTGCTAAAATTTGTGACGAATCAATAAAAGCTTCGCGACGTTGTCTCAAAAAAAAAGCCCTTGCTCGCCCCCCCTTGTCTCCGGGAGGAGGGGGAGGATGCGTTCCTCAAGGCTCAGGCATTGGTGGAGGCGTTCATCAAGTACTACAAGCCGGCGGCAGTCGACAATGTGGTGGACGAGGACGAGGACATGACGACCAAATCCGACTCCGACTGCCCCTACGATTCGGACGATGACCTGGACACCGCCTACGCAAAGATCGCCGCGCGGTACGAGCAGCGCATCCGGGAACGGCATGCTCGCAATCCATTGTTGACGTACGACTCGGACGCCGTTATCCAACAACAGGCAGCAGGAGGAGGATCCCCATGCCAGCGGCACCAGCGTGGCTGATGATGGGGTAGCTCCGGCGGTGGCACCAACGGACCTAGAGTCTTCTGCAATAAAAATCAATTAAATGGAGTGAAGAAGATACACCGAAAGCTGTACTGCTTGCTTAAATTGATACTAGGTTATTTGGGGTTCTTCAAGTCAGATTGTTTCAGCCACCATACCATCAGAGTTTGGGCATGTGTCCTCTGCCGTACCATGTAAGGATATATTACTAGTATTATTATTAAATTTTGACCTCTTATTCAGTCTTTCTTAACAAATTTTTGAAACACTTTCAGTGAGCAAGTTACCTCAACATGTTGGATATTTGTGGCGTATGTGTTCCTTTGTCTCAAGTTTTAGTCACCACCATCTTCATCTATCTTGTGCAGTGCATGGACATGCATGCTGCCTCCGATACGATGTCTTGGAAGCTTCACAGGATGGAATTGAACAACGGTTGAGAGTAGTGACATACTCCCTCCTTTCTGTAACAAAAAACTCCTACGTGGCCTCGGCGCCGTCCAGTTTTAAAATCACAGCGGTGGCTTTGGAAATCCATAGTGTCTTGACTGTCGGCTCGTATCGCTTGGCTGTCCTCGGGGCTGCTATGTGTTGTCGATGTTCGGAGGCCCTGAAAACTTCACTGGTGTTGTATGGTATCCACTCTGGTCACTTGGGGGACAAAGGCGTCGACTCAACTAGTTTGCGGCCTGCGGTCCAGTGTGTGTGCGTTGCTCACGTATTGGTTTTCGTTCACTTTTTCTTATTAATTGGCCAATTATTATTCTTCGGAACGAAGGGGCAAGCTTGTGCAAATGAATTAAAAATTCAGAGTAAAAATAAGTCCCGTACAGAATGAGGACAAACTTCATGAATATCACCGATTGTGGATGAAGAAGACTAGTGGGAGTATGAGGAGATGTGTCTTGCTGCTGGCCATGTGATTGGAAAGACTTGGGATGCTGGGGCTCGTCCAAGATACTAAGAATATCTGGTAGATTAAGATCTAGGGATAGGGCTCTCGTATGTCGAGCAAGACGACATTGTGATTGATTAGGATCGTCTTCCGCACCACCTCATCTTTTTCACAGTTAATGGGCCTGAGATGTTCCTTCACATCTAGAGCTTGACTGCAAGAGTGTCGACATCCTCAGTCTTGTGTACTAGAAAGACAATGGATGGTAATGACTTCGATCATGTTGCTTGAACCAACGGTGCGATACAAATGTTCTAGCTTCTAGAAGGTAATCTTTCTTATCCCCACTTGCTCATTGCACTCGCGGTGGTGTTGCCTAGGTTCACAAGGAAGTCGCCCTTGTCACGGACCAACCTCAGCACCTCATTGTTGATCACACCCAACAGTGTGGTCATAGCGCCTAGCACCACTAGCGTATGACGATAGTTTTTTTAGGAAGTCGGCCATTTATAATCGAACTAGATTATGGGCATCCAAATCCTACATAGAACATCCTGGAGAATCGATTCATATTTGACACAGAGAACGGTAGCCAATGACCTGCTGAGGGAGCTAAATCCGGCAGATCACGGGTAGGGTCCCCCGAACTAAGCAGTCTAGATACGATGGTAATGAGGACACAAATTTTTACCCAGGTTCGCCCTCTCCGGAGAGATAAACCCTACGTCTTGATGATCTACCGTGAGATTGTTGCTTTTGGGCGAAGTACATATGATCTACCCTGAGATTGTTGTGTATCCTCTACAAGCCCTGTCTCTTGGTTTATATAG
>NC_041392.1:744471008-744474162 GCF_002162155.2 Triticum dicoccoides | reverse complement strand
GGTTACATCCTAGTCAGCTATGTACAAAGAGAACGAGTTGTAGATGACTTCCAGCATCTTGGAGTATACGTCAAGTGTTCAGGAACCTAACTTTCATGCGCCATGGGCCACTCGACTTGGACCATGGTTGTGCTGACATGAGGGCACCAAGTGGGAGACTTCGTGGTGAGAGACCCCTTAGCCGAGACATCGTCACCTACTGCGACAATTCTATAAAATAATCACCGCTAGCTGCAACCCTCATGGCTAGACTGATCCTGGCGAGCATCTCTTGGCACAAGGCGAACGAGAAAGGGAAGCCATCCAAGATGTGTGGCATGGTCTCTTCTAGCTGGTATTGCGGCAGACCATGTCCGACTAGCCTTTCGGCTGTGCAGCAACGATAGTGACATGCTACCAATGGAGAAATTCACCTTTGAGGCCCCAATACTTCCCGTTCAACTTCAATGATGGCGACCACACCGACCCGCAAAAAAGAATGTCGTAATAGGTCTTGGAGGTGTATTGGCATACGTTCGTGGTTGGGCCCTACACTATAGCAGGGCATCCAACGATGTTGTGAGCTAGATGCTACAAACGGCTCTCGATACTCAAAGATGTCATCACATAGCAAGGAGTAGAGTTCAACTTTAATGTCTATCATCCAATGTCTATTGATGTGGCACTTCCCAATGCACCCAAAGACCAGAAGCAGTCTCAAAGATAGGCCTACGATTGAGCCAATGGTCCTCCCATAAGACCGTCGAAGATCCATCGCAAGTGTCGTTCAGATGTCCATATATGTATCATATTGACATGCCATTCCTTGTCACAACAAATTTACCTGTAGTACTATTATCCGTGCCAGGTACGTTCCTGTATTGTTACATTTTTCCCATGGTATTGACATAATAACATCACGACACACTTCATTGTTTGTCTTGCCAGGTAAGTTCTGCTATTGTTACTTTTTCCGATGGCAATCAATCGAAACCAAGAATTTTGAGTGATATATTGGGAAGTGAAATCCACAATCAAGACCACTTTGCTTTCTCACATTGCGAATTGTTAATTTATTTTTTCACAATCCATGGCGGTCATTGGTCCCGTCCTTATTCTGAATGTCACTGTTGTTTATCACCAACCTAAAAACAATCTTCTTTAGTTTACGGAATGACATGTACCACACACATAGGAGTTTCCATATAGGGTGAGGAAGGGCGCCGATCAAGAAAGTACTTGAAAGCATACACTATTTATACACTGGTTATACATTATACTCATGTAAGTTGCATCTAAGATAGATAATCACACTCCAAGAACAAATGTTAATGTCTTTTTGTTAGGTTTTACGCTCTATAGCTCTCCAAAGATATTTGGAAATACCAAAATAGGCATAATAAGTACGAGTACATCGCATCAATCTATTGTGGAACAAACTTATTAGCAATGTTTTGTCCTATTTTACTAGGGTCCAGTTAAACGATTGATTTCCTTAACATGAACTATCTCAAAGTAAACTGAAAAAAACAAAACACTAGCATAACCCACATTCTTGATGGATATTTCAAATTGAGACTTAGCGCAATCATTGCAACAATAGACATTACAATTGTTACCGCAAAAAAAATACTCAACATGTTAACCAAGAAAAATATTAGCAACATTATTATGTGATTAATTTTGTTAAGTATAATGTTGTTGTCATCCACGATGTCGTATGAGTTTGGTGTAGAAACATGAATCCCCAATAGCCAAGGGGTCCTCCGCTCACATCACAGATCCATGATCTTACCAATCTGCTAGTGAGACGAACAGCATATCTCTACGATACAAAATCGAACACGGTCAGAATAATCAGCTTCACCCTCCCCGGAGATGGCCCTTTCCAGTGAGGCTCTCTGCACGACGACCTACCTAGCCGGAGTTAGGGGCTGACTCCTCCACAACGCCTTGGCCCACATCACCCTGTCCCACGCCGTGGAGGATGTCTATGAAGGAAATATGCCCTAGAAGCAATAATAAAGTTATTATTTATTTCCTTATATCATGATAAAAGTTTATTATTCATGCTAGAATTGTATTAACCGGAAACATAATACATGTGTGAATACATAGACAAACAGAGTGTCACTAGTATGCCTCTACTTGACTAGCTCGTTAATCAAAGATGGTTATGTTTCCTAACCATGGACAAAGAGTTGTTATTTGATTAACAGGATCACATCATTAGTTGAATGATCTGATTGACATGACCCATTCCATTAGCTTAGCACCCGATCGTTGAGTATGTTGCTATTGCTTTCTTCATGACTTATACATGTTCCTATGACTATGAGATTATGCAACTCCCGTTTGCCAGAGGAACACTTTGTGTGCTACCAAACGTCACAACGTAACTGGGTGATTGTAAAGGAGCTCTACAGGTGTCTCCAAAGGTACATGTTGGGTTGGCGTATTTCGAGATTAGGATTTGTCACTCCGATTGTCAGAGAGGTATCTCTGGGCCCTCTCGGTAATGCACATCACTTAAGCCTTGCAAGCATTGCAACTAATGAGTTAGTTGCGGGATGATGTATTACAGAACGAGTAAAGAGACTTGCCGGTAACGAGATTGAACTAGGTATAGGATACCGACGATCGAATCTCGGGCAAGTAACATACCGATGACAAAGGGAACAACGTATGTTGTTATGCGGTCTGACCGATAAAAGATCTTCGTAGAATATGTACGAGCCAATATGAGCATCTAGGTTCCGCTATTATTGACCGGAGACGTGTCTCGGTCATGTCTACATTGTTCTCGAACCCGTAGGGTCCGCACGCTTAAGGTTACGATGACAGTTATATTATGAGTTTATGCATTTTGATGTACCGAAGGTTGTTCGGAGTCCCGGATGTGATCACAGACATGACGAGGAGTCTCGAAATGGCCGAGACATAAAGATTGATATATTGGAAGCCTATGTTTGGATATCGGAAGTGTTCCGGGTGAAATCGGGATTTTACCGGAGTACCGGGAGGTTACTGGAACCCCCCGGGAGGTATATGGGCCTTAGTGGGCCTTAGTGGAAGAGAGGAGAGGTGGCCAGAGATGGGCCGCGCGCCCCTCCCCCCCTTGGTCCGAATTGGACAAGGAGAGGGGGTCGGCCCCCCTTCCTCCTCTTTCTCCTCT
>NC_041392.1:744443541-744470668 GCF_002162155.2 Triticum dicoccoides | reverse complement strand
ACTAGGAAAGGGGGGAGTCCTACTCCCAGAAGGAGTAGGACTCCTCCTGGCGTGCCACACCTTGGCCGGCCGGCCCCCCTCCCTTGAACCTTTATATACGGAGGCAGGGGCACCCCTAGAGACACAAGTTGATCCACGTGATCATATTCTTAGCCGTGTGCGGTGCCCCCTTCCACCATAGTCCTCGAAAATATTGTAGCGGTGCTTAGGCAAAGCACTGCAATGGTAGTACATCAAGATCGTCACCACGCCGTCGTGCTGATGGAACTCTTCCCCGACACTTTGCTGGATCGGAGTCCGGGGATCGTCATCGAGCTGAGCATGTGCTAGAACTCGAAGGTGCCGTAGTTTCGGTGCTTGATCGGTCGGGCCGTGGAGACGTACGACTACATCAACCAAACGCTTCCGTTGTTGATCTACAAGGGTACGTAGATCATACTCTCCCCTCTCGTTGCTATGCATCACCATGATCTTGCGTGAGCGTAGGAATTTTTTTGAAATTACTACGAAACCCAACAATGGCATCCAAGCCTAGGTTTTATATGTTGATGTTATATGCACGAGTAGAACACAAGTGAGTTGTGGGCGATATAAGTCATATTGTTTACCAGCATGTCATACTTTGGTTCAGCGGTATTGTTGGACGAAGCGGCCCGGACCGACATTACGCATACGCTTACGCGAGACCAGTTCTCCCGACGTGCTTTGCACATAGGTGGCTTGCGGGTGACAGTTTCTCCAACTTTAGTTGAACCGAGTGTGGCTACGCCCGGTCCTTGCGAAGGTTAAAACAGCACCAACTTGACAAACTATCTTTGTGGTTTTGATGCGTAGGTAAGATTGATTCTTGCTTAAGCCCGTAGCAGCCACGTAAAACATGCAACAACAAAGTAGAGGACGTCTAACTTGTTTTTGCAGGGCATGTTGTGATGTGATATGGTCAAGACATGATGCTAAATTTTATTATATGAGATGATCATGTTTTGTAACCGAGTTATCGGCAACTGGCAGGAGCCATATGGTTGTCGCTTTATTGTATGCAATGCAATCGCGCTGTAATGCTTTACTTTATCACTAAGCGGTAGTGATAGTCGTGGAAGCATAAGATTGGCGAGACGACAACGATGCTACGATGGATATCAAGGTGTCGCGCCGGTGACCATGGTGATCATAACGGTGCTTCGGAGATGGAGATCACAAGTACAAGATGATGATGGCCATATCATATCACTTATATTGATTTCATGTGATGTTTATCTTTTATGCATCTTATCTTGCTTTGATTGACGGTAGCATTATAAGATGATCTCTCACTAAATTATCAAGAAGTGTTCTCCCTGAGTATGCACCGTTGCGAAAGTTCTTCGTGCTGAGACACCACGTGATGATCGGGTGTGATAGGCTCTACGTTCAAATACAACGGGTGCAAAACAGTTGCACACGCAGAATACTCAGGTTATACTTGACGAGCCAAGCATATACAGATATGGCCTCGGAACACGGAGACCGAAAGGTCGAGCGTGTATCATATAGTAGATATGATCAACATAGTGATGTTCACCAATGAAACTACTCCATCTCACGTGATGATCGGACATGGTTTAGTTGATTTGGATCACGTAATCACTTAGATGATTAGAGGGATGTCTATCTAAGTGGGAGTTCTTTAAGTAATATGATTAACTGAACCTAAATTTATCATGAACTTTGTACCTGATAGTATCTTGCTTGTTTATGTATGATTGTAGATAAATGGCCCGTGCTGTTGTTCCGTTGAATTTTAATGCGTTCCTTGAGAAAACAAAGTTGAAAAATGATGGTAGCAATTACACGGACTGGGTCCGTAACTTGAGGATTATCCTCATTGCTGCACAGAAGAATTACGTCCTGGAAGCACCGCTGGGTGCCAGGCCTGCTGCTGAAGCAACAGCAGATGTTGTGAACGTCTGGCAGAGCAAAGCTGATGACTACTCGATAGTTCAGTGTGCCATGCTTTACGGCTTAGAACCAAGGCTTCAACGACGTTTTGAATGTCATGGAGCATATGAGATGGCGGCCGGGAGTGGCTTTGCACGTGCAATGTTCGGCAACGGCTGCACGACTATGGTGCATACTAACGGAAGAAAAAGTATAGTAATTCACCAAGTGCGTGCGTGAGCAGACTACAAATGAAATATTTTCATTATGCTTTGCTAATTAAATGTTTTTTATGTATGATTATTGTGTATTGGTGTAAGAAATTTCCATATTTTATGCATGTATATGGTTAAATCTAGGTCTAGATATTTGTTCATTTCGAAATTTATTGTTTTCATGCAAGCATTTGAAGATGTTCAACATGACTTGCAGTGCAAATTATTGTTATTGTAATAAGTCTTTTTTTAGTTGGTTGGAGGTGACTTCTCATTTTGTTGTTAGTATGCTCGGGATGTAACACTTATCTTGATTTCAATAGAGTAAGCCACAGCCTTCCTTAAAAATATGTTGCACATGATTTATAATGCTTCGAATCTTTGTGCCGCGCTTGCTCGGCTAACAGATCTAACTTAATTTGTACATATGCAAATTTCTTTTCCCGTTGCAACACACGGGTATTTGTGCTAGTACTACGGAAAAAAAATCGATTGACACGAGGAAGTTCATGAAGGTATACTACTACTACTTGAACAGAGCAACCTGATCGCTCGAACAAATTAAGATGTAGGCGCAGCTGCCCCCGTAAATTGACCTTCAACTCAAGGCCATTACTTTGGGGACACTAGTCAATCACTATGGTATTCATGCATCTCTGTTCTTCCCTAAAAGCTTATTTTTTCTAGAAAACAAATAATGCCACTTCATGTTGTTGATGTAGATGTGCCTTGCCAATTATTTTCTAGAAAAATAATTATGCCAATTCATGTTGTTGATGTACGATGTGGTTTGCCAATTATTTTCTAGAAAAAAAATAATGCCCTTGGTTTGTGTTCTGGTGTAGGACCACTGACTAGTCTGAAAGTCTCAACCATCTTTGTAGCTGTAGCCTGTTGCTCAGCTTCTCTCATCCTTACTGATCAAGTAATTTAGTTAGAGAGTGGTTTTTCTACACCCCACCACACTACACCGACTCAAGAAAATATAGTAGAACATTTCAAAAATTTCAGATACTTTATGAAAATGATTATCAACAAATATTATAGGCGCTTACAAAGTTGGGTGGTCAGATAATATTCGAGGAGCTCTATCAAAAATGGAAAATACCCTGAGTATTACTCAAAATTTAAGCGCATTGTTTGGGCAGTTGTAATTTTGTCTTCTTTTTCCAGAGCTCCTCGAATGTTGTTTGACCACGAAACTTTGCAAGCACCCACAATATTTTTTGGTGATCATTCTCACAAAGTTCCATTCTTTTTTGAAAAATGTTTAGCTGTGTTTTCTTGATGGGGTGTACCGGGGGTGTAGTGTGGTGGGGTGCAGCCGCTACTTTTCCAATTAGTTTTCATATGATGCTTAGCTTTCACTATTCGATCTTTGATGCATTTTTTAATGTTGACACTTTGTTATGAGGAAATTTACTTTGTAATTAAGTTTGTTGCACAGTTTGATTCTACCTACAAAAGTTGCTATAATCTTCATAATAGTCAGTGACTAGTTTATGATACGGAGGAAAAATATTTGCCTCATATATTATTCGGTTTTGCTAGTTCTCAGCTAGCTGAGAAATAGTTAGGTCTAAATCACCTGTATACTCGTCGGATTAATACGCTTAGATGTGTACATGTACAGTTGTCTTCCACTCCTGTCGTTGGATTTTTTTTTTTTTGTGTGTGTGGGTGAGGCAAGACTGGGCCTTTGTGTGGTTAGGACCAGTATGGGCTTTTCGATGGTAGTCCTTTTCACTTTTTTTTTGTCTTGTGCTTCCAGTACAAGTGGGAGAGAAGCTGAAACGAGGTGAGTTTTTTTTAGACTTTCATTTTGTTATTCTTGTTATCATTTGGTTTCTTTTTTATTTTTCTTATTTTTTCCATTTTCTCGCAGTCAAATATTCAAATTTGTCGCGACTGCAAATTTTCCAGATTTGTGCAACGCAAGTTCTTAAATGAGGTCGCAACTACTAGTTTTTTATGGGTTCCGAATGCAAGTTCTTAATCTGGCCGCAAGTGCATATTTTCAAGGTGGTGGCCACTACTAGTTTTTAATAGGGTCACAACTGCAAGTTTTAAAATGTGGTCACAACTGCTTGTGTTTAAGGGGGGTCGCAACTGCATGTGTTGAGAGAGAGACGCAACTGCAAGTTTTAAAATGTGGTCGCAACTGCATGTGTTCAAGGGGGTCGCAACTGCATGTGTTTTGAGATGGTCGCAACTGCATGTTTTCAAATGGAGTCACAACTACATGTTTTCAAGGAGGTCCGCAACTGCATGTGTTTAGAGATGGGTTGCAACTGCATGTTTTTAAGTTGAGTCGCAACTACATGTTCTCTAGGGGCCACCAACTTCATGTGTTTAGAGGGGGGCCGCAACTGCATGTTTTCAAATGGAGTCGCAACTACATGTTTCCAAGGAGGTCCGCAACTGCATGTGTTAAAGGGAGGTCGCAACTGCAGGTTTTCAAATTGAGGCGCAACTCCAAGTTTTTCAAGGGGGTCGCAACAGCATGTGTTTGCTGGGGGTCACAATTCCATATTTTCAAATGTAGTCGCAACTACATGTTTTCAAATAGAGTCTCAACTAGATGTTTTTAAGCGGGGTCGTGTCTGCATGTTCAAGATATTTTTTTGCCGACTGCGATCAATATTTTGTAAATTTACAAAACAATACAAACTTGCGGATATTTCTTAATCTAGCTAATAATTTGTCAAATTAATGAACATTTTTCAAGTCAGTGAACAATTTTTTTCAAATTCTTCAACATCAAATTCACAAACATTGTTTAAGGTCCCTCTCCGTACGACGGCATCCATCATCGTCTGGCCAGACACAGGTGACTACTTCACAGGGATGCCGGAACACTTAAACGAGAAAGAGAACAATACCGCCAACGGGATCAACAGTAAAGTGAGCATGTGCATGACTCTGGAGGATACTGATGCATCCCGGGTGTTGTAAAGTATCGCGAAGCAAAGGGAACATCACATGATCGAACGTTACTTGGAGTTTGAACAGTCGGATCATTCTAAAATTTTGAGGGGTACAATTCCGTACAATAGTTCTAGACTCAATTCCGCACAATTTTGTGGGGAACAGTCGGACCAGTCGATAGTTCTAGAGTCAATTCCGCACAATTCCACAGAAGCAATCGTCAAAGCGACGCTCGAGAAACGGGGACGGTGAACACGAATCCGTTGTCTAGAAAAATCTACATGGTCGCCCGATGTTGAGTTGAGACCCTGAGCTCCATGGACGACTCCTCCATGTTCTTCGCTGAGATCGGAGTTGATGGTGCTGAAGGCACCCATCCGATCTTGAGGATCCTACATGGAGCATAGTCCTCGGCCTAGCTGAGACGACCAGTCGAGCCGGCGACAAAGATGCCGACATCGACGATGAAGTTTCGTTCCGATCTGTATATCGCATCGGAGCCGATCTGAATTCCCATCGCATCGCGGCGACCACCAGCGGGGACCTGCATGGGCCACCAATGTCGATGCTAAATCCGGCATATCTTGAGGTAGGGTTCCTAAGGTAGGCGTCTTGGAACAATGGTAATATGGACATAGGATTTTACCCATGTTCGGGCTCTCTCAAAGAGATGATACTACACGTCCTGCTTTTGTTTGTATTGATATGGGGATAGTACGGACATGTATTTATGACGTGATTGTTGTGTATGATTCTCATTATCTGGAATATCATTTATTGACTAACCTAGCCTCGGCTTATATAATATACCGGAGACTTAGGATAACAAGAGTCTTAGTCGGATATGTCGATGAAGAGGAGTCCCCGGTTTGTGTGTCAAGTCTTGTAAAATCTTGCTTGTATATGTCATGGGTTGCCTGAAGAAGCCTTTAGTGAACCGCCATGGAGATCTTCGGCCTGACCCACCTATTCGGAAGACGACGTGATGAGTACCCCTACACCATCACTCGGTGTCCGTGATGAGCAGGTCCACGTGCAGGTGCAGGTCGAGGCTGGTGGTGGTCTCGGCCAGGTCGAGTGTGGCCAGTAACTCTTCGTCTACACTGTCCAGCTTCTTGCGGTCTTGGTCGTCGTCGGTGGTGTTGGGCAGGCTGTCGGCTGTCGGAGGTCGGCCGCATACCGAGGCCGCCTGGAGTAGCTCATGTGGTGGTAGTAGTCGTCCAAGGAAAGTAGGACAATATGCTGCTTATAAAGTAGGGAAATTGATTCCAATCATCCGGCTGTAGACAGCCGCATCGACATCCGCCTTGCGAGCAATGCGCGTGTCGACAGTCGAGTAGGCCCCATGCACATCAGCCTTATCTAATCTTGTTCCCCAGCCCGTGGTCGTTCTCTCGTTCCCAATCCTCATCTCATCTTCTCCTTCCTCTTCAATCTCCTTGCACAGCCAGCACGCTGTTGCCACCACCTCGTCGCGCCGCTCCGCCTCAAAAACACAGCTCCCTTGCCCTCTCTATCTGCAGGTCGGCAGCCTGCTCCCCGCGCAGTGCTGCAACCAGTAAGCCCGTGCTACAACTACAAGGCGGCGCTCGATGGATGGCGAGCTGCAACAAGGAATGCAGCGAGGACCACGACGATGGTGCTGCAACGGGAGGCTCCGACGGCGGCCGCCGGTGCTGCAAGCGGCGACGTGGGTGCTGCGATGGAGCTCAAAGGGGAGGCTACCGGCGCCACGACAACGTGCTTCCAACGGCGACGCCAAGCTGTGATGGAAGCGGTCACCCGTGCTGCTAGCGGTGACTCTACGACGAGAAACCGAGGGCGGACGCCAGTGATGCACTGCTGCGGCGTCAGTGATGCGACGGGAGGCAACTTGCTGTGAAGGTGCTGCGAGGTATGTTCGACGGCCACGGTGACGAGGCGTGTTGCGACGATGGAGTGAGGATGGCTCGGCTTCAACGGCCAGGATGTTGGTGTTCAACCGCATGCCAATGCTGGTTCAACGGCGGGCCGATGCTTCGACGAGGCGTGCTTCAATGGCTATGACTACGAGGTGTGGTGCTTCAAAGACTCCGATGACGAGGAGTGTAGAGGCGATGCTGCGAGTCATGGTTCGGCGACCATGGCTAGGAGGCGTGTTCTGATGGTGTTACGAGGCATGCTTCGACGTCTACGATGTGACGACATTGACGGCGGCTCGGCTGCAACGGCCATGACCATGACGTCGACATTCGTGGCAATGTTGCAGGCGTGCTTCAACGGCCCGACGCTTCGACGATCAAAACGACTATACTTCGACAGCTAAGACGAGGCAGCGTTGATGGTCGTGGCGATGCTGTAGGCGTGCGCTGATGCTTCAATGGCCAAGAGAAGATACTTCAATGGCAACACCCGTCGAGGCGGCATCAACGGTCCCGGCGATGCTACGGGCGTGGGCCGATGCTTCAATTGCCAAGACGAGATGCTTCGATGGCAATACCCGTCGAGGCGGCGTCGACGGTCGCGATGATGCTGCCCAGGTGTGGGCTGATGCTTCGACGGCGGCATCGATGGTCGCGGCAATCGTTCGTTCGGTTCTCGCCAGGAGTTCTTTTCAGCCGCGGCCGCCACTATGTAACGGCAATCTCTCCCCCTTCCCATGGCGGCCATGACACAGACCGACCAGGCCCTGCCGATGGCGACTGCTGATCTGGAGGCCGCCATGGCAGCGCTCCCTGTCAAGAAGCAGCGCCTGCGGAAGTCCTTCCACCGCGTCGTCGCATGTGCGCCTCCCCATGTCAAGCTCCCCTTCACCTGGGACGACATCGATGTTGGCGCCGCCTCCATGCGCAACGCCGCTTCTTCTTCCTTGTGCTTCCTCGCACAACTCTCTTCTCTCGTGGTTTCTCTCATGAACACAAAAACACACGCACACACACAACCAAGGAAGAAGGCCATCGGCTTTGCCCAGAACATTCTCCCTTGGTGAACCACAGTGGCTACATTATTTTGCCCAGCCCTCACGGCCCTCTTCCATTCATCTGTTAAACTTAAATAGCATGTACAGATGACTCAAACGCATGCAGTAAATCCGGCCACACTCGGCCACTAAGTCACGTACTCTCCTACATGCAGCCCATGTCCACCACTTGCGCAACTACTCCGCAACAGCCACGGACTTGGCCAGCATGCACATCACCTATCCACTCTTATGCATGTGCTAACAGACTAACTAAGTGCCTGACCAAGCAATCTCTCAACGGCCGCAAACCAAGCCGTCCAGCTAACTGACTTGTGCAGATTCCGAGCCATGCACACTCATACGTACGCCTAACGTGGTTTACTTTAACATATGCCCACCTCTTCTCCCTTCACTCGTCCCTCTCCCTCCGGTTCCGCCAGATGCACCAGCAGCCCCACGCCGGCGCCCCTGTCTCCACCCCCCACGACGACGAGTCCATCCAGGGGAACCAGGAAGGAGATGGTTTGGGATGATCAAGACGCGTCCCCGGTTCAAGAGATGAAGGAAGATAACGCCCTGAAAGATACAGAGGACATGAAGAAGAAGGTGAGCCTCCCACGTCTAGACACAGCCATTGGCTTTCTGGCCGTGCCATGCCACAGGGCGGGAGGAACTCTTGATCAAGAGTTTTGGATTCCGACGCGGGTTCAACCCCTTTACGCCGGCAACCCTATGCTTCAGCAGCCACATGGGGGCGCTACCGCCTGATGTGATGATTCCTGTGCTCGGGCGACAACAACCATACATGGCGTACCAACACGAGTTTCCTGCCATGCCAATGAGCAACAATGTTCCAATGATGGTCCAGCAGCCATACACGCCGTACTTCGGCCAAGAGTTCTTTCCTGGTGTTTTGAGGCAACACACGATGGGCATTGACCATCTACTTCAGAACCAGCATTACATGTCGCACCATCAACCCTACTTCCCACAACACTCCATGGCGCACCATGGGTACACACAAAAGATGGATGCATTAGGTTTTCCAATCCCCCATGAGTGGGCCACGGATCCTCTTCCCGATTCACTTTCTACAAGCAAAAGTACATTGGGTGGATTTTTTACTACGCTTAAGACTGTAGAGAATGGAATCAAGAAGGACGTCAATCAAGTAACGATGGTGAATAAAACAACCAACTTTAAGAAGAAGGGCGAGTCGAACAAAAAAGACAAGTCCAAGGGTCCCAATAAGGCTGAGATGCCTGGGAAGTCTAAGAAGACTGGCGCTACTGCTGATGCCGAGTGTTTTTTCTGTAAGGAGAAAGGTCACTGGAAGAGGAACTGCAAGAAATATTTGGCAGAAAACAGAAGTCTGCAAAGTCCAGCCCCGGTATGAGTGTCATACATGGGCTTGATGTATTCCTTGCTAATTCATAGTGTAATTCTTGGGTATTGAATATCAGATGCTCATTTTTGCAACTTGATACACGGAAAATAGAGGCCTAAGCGACTGGTAAAGGATGTGGTGATGGTGCGCGTAAAAAATGGAGTAGAAGTTGACGTGCTTGTCGTCGACATCCTACCTCTATATTTTTATTTAGGAATTATTTTAGAGATTAATATCTACTCCCTCCATCCGAAAATACTTATCATCAAAATGGATAAAATGGGATGTATCTAGAACTAAAATACGTATGGATACATCCCCTTTTATTCATTCCGATGACAAGTATTTCCGGACGGAGGAAATATTACCATGTTCCAGCCTCAAGCAAAAGCATTGTTACCGAAAAAGGCTTTCGTCCCGTTTTATATATAAAGCACTGACCGACCACAGCTCAGATACAAACGCATGCCACCACAACACACGCACACACCCAAGGCTGGATACATAGGTGCTGAGCGCGGCAACACTACCCCTAGTACTACAAGAGCAACCGGAGTCCTCAACCGCGGACACGCCAACGCGAAGAGAAGAAGCCGCATATGACGAACCGTGTGCTCCAAGACGACGCCTTCAGGAAGGTTACGACACCAGAGCGCCGTCACCGCCCGACCCGAGGATCAGAGTTCTCCCTGGAGCAACACGACGGGCAATGAGAGCCGCGACGACGCCTTCAAGAAGGGAGCGAGCTTCGCCGCCGCCAGTCCGTACGAAGACAGATCAGGTTTTCACCCCGGCCAACACTCTCCACCACCGGACGCCACATCCCGACGACCACGCCGCCCACACGGCCATGGCCACCGGGCAGCACCTAACCACGGGCTCTGCCCAAGAGCACCACGGAGCCACCCCCAGGGCTGCCGCCCTGGCATCCATGACCTAGAATCCACCTCACTCGAGACCCACCGCTACCTCAACCAAAGATACGAGCAGAAAGGAACCGCCTTTCGCACCCCTGGGCTGCCCCTAGCGCCAAAACCCAAAGGTCGGCCAAAATTGGCCTCCATCGACCCATCCTGCTGCCGGGCGCGAGACGAGCATGGTCCTGCTGCCGGGCGCGAGACGAGGTCGGTCCTGCTGCCAGGCGCGAGACAAGATCGGTCCTGCTGCCGGGCGTGAGACGAGCTCGGTCCTGCTGCCGGGCGCGAGACGAGCGATGGACCATAGTCGGGGGAGGGCCGAACCTTCGACGGAAGTAGCAACCAGACGACGAGGAGAGGGCCGAAGGTCGAAACGGGCCGCCAACAGACGAGCCGACGCCGGAAAGCCAGCCGCCGCCCCCGTCAACCCGCCAAACTGCCGTGGAGCCGGCACAGTGAAGCCACCTCGCCGCCGCCACCCACAGCCGGGACCGCAGCCACGCCGGGCCGGGGCCCCAAACCCGCGCCGCCGGTCGGAAACAGGCGAAATCCGGCCGGCACGCACCACCACCACCGCCACCATGCCGACGAGGACGAGCGCAACAGCCCCCGCGCGCCGCTGCAGCCGGTGCCGCGCCGTCGCGCCCCGCCAAGCGCCACGCATCAGCTCGAGGGGGGCAGCCCCGCGTCAGACCACCTCGAGGGACGGGAGACCAGGGCCCTGCCGCCGCCTACGCCGGCCGGGCATTGCCCGGCGGCGCGCTCCGGCGGCGGCGAGGGGAAGAGGAGGGGAGAGGAGGGCTAGCGGCGGCGCAGACGGGAATCGCCCCGCCGCTCGCGGGAGCGGGTTGGGCGAGGGGCGAGCCTAGAGTCTTGTTTCCGGCTCATATTTGATGCAAGGTGGTTAATTCGTTTAACTCTGTGAAGAATGATTGTCCAATTTATCAATGCACATCAACTTACTGTTACTGTAACAATTATGATCAACTTATTTTAACAATCGTTATGGTAAAAATTGTTTAATGTAACAAGAATGCCGACAATAATGAGTGCACATTGTCAGGGTTACAATGATGTTGGATAGACCCACTTATTAGATCATGTCTTCAATATGTTGTTGGTATCTTCTCATAATATGTAAACATTTACTTGTGTCCTTAGATCATGGGAATATCATGGACCTGGATACCGTACGTCTGATTTGAGATCCCCAAAAGTTGCTCCATAATTGGGCAATTATAAAGGTGATTTTCGGGTACACCGAAAAGTATATTGTGGTGCTAGGTCTGTAAGAATGGGATTTGCCCCTCCGGAGATATTACTGTGTTCAGCATTGCCTGGCAGGTATTATGATTAAGGGGTTGGTCACAAGGATATTGGAATATGGAAACAAGAAAAGAGTACAAACTGATTACGAGGATGATCTAGATGTTGGTTACGAGGTTGATCCGGAGAAAATGATGGTTATCATAGAGATTAATGAATGAATGAGCTAATTATTTTGTATGTAAGACTGACGTGATAACCTTTAAGTTTACTATTGGTAACGGTGCTAGTACACGTTTCTGGGAGGATACTTGGCTTGGAGAGTCACCCTTGGCCATTCAATATCCGTCTTTATATCGGATTGTTCAACGTCGTGAGGTGTGCGTTGCAACGGTATTTCAATCTATCCCCCTTAATATTCATTTTAGACGGTCGCTACCGAGCAATCGTTGGGAAAAATGGCTCCATCTAGTTAGCAGACTGATGGAGGTTCAGCTTTCTCAACAACCCGATAAATTACGCTGGAAGCTTACTAGGTCTGGAGTATTCACAGTTAAATCAATGTATATTGATGTCATCAACTCGAGATTCATTCCTATCTCTAAGCATGTTTGGGATGTCAAAGTACCTTCGAAAATAAAAGTGTTTATGTGGTTTGTCCATAAACAAGTTATATTAATCAAGGATAACCCGACTAAGCGTAATTGGATAGGATCTACTAGGTGTAGCTTCTGTGATCGGGATAAGACGATTAAGCACCTTTTTCTTGATTGCCCGCTAGCCAAAGTTCTTTGGCAGACAGTCCACATTGCCTTCAATATTACGCCACCGCATACTGTAAACGCGTTATTTGGGGTATGGCTTAATGGGATTGAGCCCGACTTATCGAGACAAATTCGTGTGGAAGTATGCGCGTTGTTGTGGACTATTTGGAATTGCAGAAATGATTTGGTTTTTAACAGAACATCATGCATTCATTTTTTGCAGGTTATCTTCCGGGCCACGGCATTGATCCGTTCGTGGTCGCTACTCACTCCGATGGAGGCCAGGGAGCATTTGGTTACTGGATCTATCCGTTGGGAGATGGTAGCTCGGGATATTTTCAACCGGTTTGAATGGCAGTCATGTAATAGGATAGGCAATTAGTTTACCTATCTGTCTTGAGCCAGCCAGTTGTGGCGTCACTTTTTTGGCTAGTTTGTCGTTCTAGCCTTTTTGGTTCTGTGTGAGCCTTTTTTTCAGTTCGAAACTTTTAAGACCTTGTTGGAACCTATTTATTTGCTTCAATAAGAGGGCCGTATGCATCATTCTGATGCAGAGGCCGGGATGAATCCCCTTTTCAAAAAAAATTAGTTTGTATGTATGTGACCTCATAGGATCGCGTCTGTATGCATGCACGCTCGTGCTTCCCATCCTTTGCTTTCGCCTGTAGGAGAGACGAAAGAACGTTTTGATGTTGGCCGTACTGTATCACACGTGCACATACTCGTACGTGCTGGTCGTCACGAGGGACACCTACCCGACATCCCATTACCGCTACTCCACTGAAAAATAGAAAAACAGGGAAAATAATGCTGCTACCTGGCGTATGCATGTAGTATTTGTACAACACATATGCACTGAGTGCCCATGCCACCATGCAATGCATGCATGGATAACTAATGACCCGGTGCCCCTATTCCTATTTTTTTAACATAATACAGACGCAAGCGTTCATTATATACGCGCATACACTCATCTAATATGAACACACACGCATACCCTACTCCTATGAGCACCTTCGAAAGACTGAGCTGGCATATGATCTTGAGATTGATAAGTCATCACAGACGCCTTGTAGTCCTCGGGAACGTCTCCTCCCACTAAAAATAAATCCAAAAATAGTGCGAGCACCAGGATTTGAACCCTGCTGGGCTGGGGATAGCACTGTCTTCTTAACCACCCAACCACATATTGGTTCACATATACATTTATGAACCCATGCGTGAAAGAAAAAAAGATTCTACACTGACCACACTCCACTGATGCGAAACCCTAACCTGGCCATTTTCATACACAGAAACAGCCGCAGCGTGAAAGATTTTCGCCAGCTCCCGCGCCCTTAAGGTTGTTGTAGAGGTGTGTGGGCGACTTGGACGATGGCGCTAGGCTCAGGAGAGCCAAGATCTAGGGGAGATGGAGCATGGGAGGATGAGTAATATAACTAGGGGCTCGTGCCAAACAGTTGAGGACGACGGGCAACAGCATTCCCACTTGCCGGGGTCCGCACCCTTGAGGTTGTAGTGGAGGTGCGAGGGCAACTTGGACGGCAACACTAGGCTCAGGAGAGGCAGGGCTCTGGGGCTAGGGAGCATGGAAGGAAGAGCAATATAACTTACGGTCCACGTGTCAATGTAATAACCAAATGCTCATAGGACGGTGGTAACGAAACAAGAAGAAGTAGTGTCTTATCCTCATGGTCAATCTTCACATCCAGACGCGCAAGATCTATGACCAACTGGTTAAAGGCATTCGCATGCTTCACAAGATCCGACCCCTCCTACATCTTCAGCTCCTACATCTTCAGCCCATAGAACTTTTGCTTCAAATACAACTTATTGGCCGCTGACTTGGACATATAATGATTTGCCAAATTATCCCAAATTCCCTTAGGAGTATCTTCGTCCATGACATGATACATGACCTGATCCGCAAGACAAAACCGTATGATAGCGGCCGCCTGTACTTGCATATCCTCCCATGGTATCGACTACGAAGGCGTCGCCGACGACTTGCTTGGGTGTGCTCAGCATGCATGTAGCTAGAGATCTTTAGATTTGTACTCTCTTCGTTCCTAAATATTTGTGTTTCTATACATTTTAAATGGACTAAAATATACAGATGCATATAGAGATATTTTAGAGCGTAGATTTACTTATTTTACTTCGTATGTAGTCATTTGTTGAAATCTTTAGAAAAACAAATATTTAGAAACAGATGGAGTACATAGGTGCGGGTCACTATCCATGCATGCATGTGGACGCCAGGAAGGCATGTGGATGACTGGATCTGGACGGGTCTTCAGTAGCTAGCTGCATCTTACGTTCATCATACATGCTCTGCTCGCCTTGCTTCTACGGTCCGATCATACGCCAGCGGATTGCTCTGCTCAGCTCGGCTCCCGATCCGGCAGAGCGGTCTCCGTTCTCCAAACGAAAGAGTCTTAGTGGTACATATCAAAGGGGGCATGCGGCTGGAGTCTGACGTACAGATTACATCCAGCGTTCCTGGCTAGCTGGTTATAGAAAGCCAAGGCCTCCCCAATTAAAGGTCTCAACAAAAAAAATCAAAGTCTCAAACACACAGGATTGCTGACGCCACAGAACAGGAGACGAAACGACATATGTGCAGTGACACCTGCGCCGCCGGAGTTTGCGGCACTATTGTCGCTCCATGGTGACAGGGGGAGCAGAGGCAATGGCAAAAATATCGGTGAGCTAGCAACGTCATTCAATCGGTGGAGCAGAAAATGAAACCAGACGACGTATGTGCTCCCTTAGCATCTGGGTTTATCACATATGCAGGACGGGAGAGATCACCCGGGAACAGTTTATTTGGTTCTGTTCTTATACAGGACAACTAGGTACCTATTGAAGGTAGTGACAGGCTCTCACAAAATTCGGCCAAGTTCAAACAAATTAAGAGATAACAAGTTGAGTGCTATAGCGTGAACCAACAAGTTGCAATCTAAGCCGTAAGATAGGAAACCTACGTAGTCCATTAGGAGACCTTCAAGCAGCGAAACATTGTGTGAGCTACACTCAACTGTCGGTTTCTTTGGAAGTTTCAAAGTTTCAACTCCTGGTAGTATTCATCTCTGTACTCCTCTACAATCACTCGGCAGTTGGCAAGGTATAAAATAAAACACTGGTTTCTCTTCCAGGTGAATGACAAATAAGTTGACCTGTCACAAAATACTATTACACCATACTACCGTCATCTCGCCCACTCTGCTATGCTCTTCTCTGAATTTCATTCCTCACAGCTGCTGTAAGCGAATCTGAATTAATGAATCATGCCCGAACACCTATCATGCATAAACAACACACAGGACTGACTCGACTCTCATCATGTTTTCAACATACTCTTAGTTGCTTTTTCACAACATATCAAGATCTTCACCATGATTCGAACCGCGATAGACCAGTTTAAAGAACGAGCGCAATGACCAACTCGTACATCACACCTGACGTGATATATTCCCTTTTTTCATTCTTAAAATGCAACCCATAAAAAACACAGTTGTTTTCCTGTTTGTTTCTTTTCCTTTTTTTTGTTAATGACGGTTCACCTGTTCAACCGTTGACATTTGAATAAAATACGAAAAAACACAAATTTCATAATATTCGAAAAAGTTCGCTGTTCATGGATTTTTCGAAAATAGTTCACAAAATTGGAAAAAAGTTCATTGATTTTTAAAAAAAGTTTAAAAATTTAAAGAAAAGTTCATCAATTTTGAAAAACAATTCACCGATTTTTAAAATAGTTCATTTATTTATGGAAACAAGTTCATAGATTTTGAAAAAAACATGAAAAAGTTCATCAAATTTGAAAAATGTTTATCAAATTTGTAAACAATGTTCATCAAATTTGAAAAGAGATCATCGAATTTGAAAAAAAATGTTAATTAAATTGAAAAAGTTCAACGAATTTTAAAAAAATTCATCTAATTTTGTAAAAAGTTCACAAACCTGAAAAATGTTAATAGGTTTTGAAGAAAATGTTCACGAACTTGAGTAAAAATTCATGGACTTGGAAAAAAATACATGAATTTGACAGGAACCCGCAGATTTAAGGAAAAGGAAAATTGAGAAAGAAAAAAATCAAAATAAAAATGTCCGAAGAAAAAACCACACGAACTAAGGAAACAAATGAACGAAATAAAAAAATCATGTATTTCACCAATGTGTTGGATAGCTTACTGGTTGGTGCTCTATCCTTCGAGCACAGAGGTTTCAGGATGCAATGCTGTCCCGTGCCATTTTTATTGAGTTTGACGGGACACATCAATGCTGTCCCGAGGTAATAGCGCCTTCAGCGCAGGCGCCAGTTAACGGAACGCACGTTAACAAGTGCTGAAGGCACCGAATAGGAAACGCCTGCACGCATATTGACGGGTCCTGAGGGCGCCGAATAGGAAACGCCTGCGCGGAGGACGAAGCTGGACAAATCATCACGAAAAAAATTAGAAGTTTACATCTTATTTTCCTCTCAGAATACCAAGCGAGGGAGTAAGATAGAACGTTAGCGATGTCTGGGCCCAACAAAGCGTGTTGTGCTGCAGGAATGAGCGACCGGCGTAATGGTTTGGCAGGCTGGCCGGTTTTAAATGTTTCCCTTCAAAAAAAAAAAACTAGCAGAGCAGGGCGGCCCCGGTATGGGAAAGGAAGTTATCGAGCTATGGCTGTCCTGCTAGTTGCAACCTGTAAGTTGCTGTTCTCGATCGATCCATCCAGGATGATCGATAACGTGTAGAATCACTTGGACTCGGCAAGTATGATTTAGTGGTATTTCACCCATCGTGTCGTCCAAATAAACAGCTTGCTGAATAAACCAATGTGTGGCCTACCAGCAAATCTCACTGCACCCTCTTCCTGTCTCTCGGACGGAATTACTTGTCCCTCAAATAGACGTATCTATGGAAGTATACTATCCAAGGCCTCAGATTTTTTGCTACTCCCTGCATTTTGTCGGTCCCTGCATTTTAACTTATTGAGTTAGCTTGGCTGGTCACATTTTCCTAAATTTAAGTTAAAGTTTCGGTGTGAATTATTTCAGCGGTATGATGGCTCCCTTAACTACATCAATCTTGGAAGTGCTCATAGGGGTGTGCATGTAAGCATCTACTCCCTCTGTTTCAAAAAAATTATCTTAGATTTGTCTAAATACGAATGTATCAAGTCATATTTTAGTATTAGATACATCCGTATCTATACAAATGTAAGACAAGAATATTGGGACGGAAGTAGTATATAGTATAGGGATTAATGTATTTACTTATCAGAGCAAGCATTAGTTCAAGGAGTAAGTTAGTAAAAAATCAAAGGATTGGAAGTTTTCTGGAAAAAGGAAAATCAAGATGTTTTTTGTTATACTAGCAAAAAGGCCCGTGCGTTGCAACGGAAAAAAAATCATCTCATATCTCAAGATGGGTCAGTTGGACAATTTGTGCATGGCTGGTTAGCAGGTTATGAGATCGAATCCTCTCATTGGCTATTTTATTTTTTGCCAGCTCTCCGGACATGGGCCACAGTGCGCCGTCAGGTGGGCTTCCTCCGTTGGGCCAAAACGGGTGACAAGTAACAAACCAAATAGCATACGTGAAATTAATTAAAGCGGGACCAAATGAAGCGGGACGAAACTAAGAATATCACCTCCCTTTAATAATAAAAAAAAGAGTAAAGTATAAGTATATATATATATATATATAGTAGATATAATAGATATAAATTTATTAATCTGATGGCAGGATTTGTGGATCCAGCCCATACCCAGTTTCAGGGACGAGGCTCCTCTGACGTACTGCAGGGCGCACTTGGGCCACTGACAGGTGGGCCCGAAAGCAAGTTGACCCACCTGTCAGTGACCCAACTGCGCCCTGCAGTACGTCAGGGGAGCCGAGTCCCAGTTTCAGACGTGTCTAGCGCATTGCCGCCTCCACAGACCGCCAAGCGCAATTGGCCATAGTTCGTTGCCGTACGTCCCTAGGATTAAACATGTCTTGCATCGTGTACGTACGGGTCAGAACTTACATGGGGTATGGATCTTTGGTTTCCTAGTCCAACTCAAACAATTCGCCTTTTCCTTCTTTACATGTGTGCTTCCATATCCATATAATAATGTCGGAGGGCTGCACGTCGCTCGATCGCACGGTTCGCCATGGCACCACGCACGGTTCGCTCCCGACAGATGTACTGCTCGAGATCGTGGCACGCTCCGACCTTTGCACCATCGTCCGTTGTGCGGCTGCCTGTAAGCACCTTCGTCCGTTGTGCGGCTGCCTGTAAGCACCTTCGTCGTGACATCCTAAGCCCACCTTTCATCCATCAAATCGGCAAGCTAGCGGCTCCCTGCATCCTCGCCGATATCTGCACCTATGCCAAGGAACTCCTCTCCCTAGTTCACCCGGCTACAACTGTCGCCGCGTCCTTCTGCCACAACCAACTCTCGCCTTCTACAGGCCGTAATGCTGATACAGACTTCCTCCTCCCAGGCAGCCTCGTTACATCACGACGTGGCCTCGTCGTCCTCCGCTGCCTCCGCATCCAGTCCGAGCGATCCTGTCAGCTATGCGTGTACGACCCCATGACCGGCCGTCGCAGCTTCCTCTCCAGGCCAAGGGGGAACCATTACTCGGTCCGGGTATATGTCCTGCTCACCGCCGCTGATGGCATCGACGACACATTCATGCTGCTCGTTGCTGATCTCGGCACACATAGCATTCAAGTACAGACTACAACATCTTCCTCTCGGGGTACGTGGGAAGATGTCTTTCATATGAGCCACCTTGATTTTCGATGGTCGTGGGTAAATACTCGTAACAACCCTGCTGTCCTTCACGGCGGCGTGATTCATTGGCTATCATCTGAGAGCAACCAAATCCTCACCTACAACGCGGTCAAGAGGACGACAGGACTGATGAAGCTCCCACCCACCAAACGCAACGCAAACCCACTATATTTGGCAACATCATCGGATGGGAACCTACTAAAGCTGCTTTCTATAGATGGGTTCATGATATCTATGTGGTTGCAGCTCTCTATTGACCCGGCAGGTGGTGGTTGGGCTCTGGCAACTGTGATCGACATAGAGGATAAGCTACAGTCGCTGTACCCAGACATCAGCGCCGATGTACTAGTTGAGTTTAAGGAATCTGGGAGTGGGAACAGGAGTGGTGACGTGGTTTTGCTAATGCTATCTATTGGAATTGGAAGGTGTGTAGTGCTTGATTTGGAGACGAAGGAGATGCATAAGCAAGATAGGGCCCCCTTATTGTTGGAGATCGATCTACAATCTCACCTACAAACAATGAAAGTTTTTCCTAGCTAGCTAGCCATGTGACCATTAGGTAGTAGTGCACCGCAGAACACCGTGCTTTGCCGTTACGTTCTTGTGTTCATTGTCGAGTTTTGTGTGAACGTATTTCTGTTATTTTTATTTTTATCAATGTGCATGTACCGAATAAATGTTGCTGCGTCGAGTAGTCTCTAGAGTAGATGATCAACAGTTTCATTCTCGCGCTTGCAGAGTGTGCAAAGTCCACAAACAACAAGAGCACAACCGATCGAATTAATAATCAAACGTCGCCTCAATTGACTAACCGCAAGATGCATGCGCACGTACCATGGCGGCTCCGACGATGCAGACGTCATCATGGTAGGCGTCTGGCATGGGCTTGACGACCGGTGCTGGGCCGGTGGACGGGGGCACATACTGAACTGGGAACCCCGGATACACCCCCGGCTGCTGGCTGTTTTCATGGTGGGGGTGCCCGTGGTGAGGATGATGGTGGTGGTGGTGGCCGTACTTCATCGCCGGCATGGAAACATGATGGTGGTGGGTTTGTGTCATTGCCAGCATAAGACATGATAGTGGCCGTGATCCATCTAGTAGGCGCTGGAATCGATGGATGCTTCCGGTGTGGATCGCCGGCCGGTGGATGGTAAGTAGGGCGGATTGGCCCTAAGCTCGCTCGCTCATACGTTTCCCTTTGGCGTTGGGACACTATTTATACACGGTATTGGTCTGCACGGTCCACCTGAATTCCAAGTGTATGCGTCGGACACATGTACGTATGTACCTGGATTTGTAGATAGACCGGGAGGACGTGGCAAGAGACGCAATGCTAGCTAGGAGTAGTACAGTACATTTCATTCATGCGAGCCAACGTGCTCTGCCTGATGTGCATGCAAAGTCATTAATCTAAACTATTACTTGTTCTCCACCCAGCTAGTACTTCATTAAACAAATAAGGACGCTGCTACGCAGCGACTGGAGTGGCCGACACTTTAGAGCCCGTTTTAAATAAGTCATCAACTTATAAGTCGAAAAGTGAAAAAAATGACTTATTTTGCCGAACTGACCCGACTTATAAGTCACCCCAACTTATAAGTCATAAGTTGCTCCATCCCAACTTAAAACTTATAAGTCACCCCCTTTTGCGTGGGTCCCATCACCTGCACGATATTGATTGGTGTGAAAAGGTTTATCAGGTGACTTATAAGTCAGGTGACAACCAAACAGTCGTGACTTATAAGTCACTAGTTTTAAGTCACCTGACTTATAAGTTGGGTGACTTATTAAAACCAAATAGGCCCTTAGGCAAGGACGCAAATGCAGCCCAACATGTACCTAAAAAAGCAATCCGTTACCACGTCCTGCCAAAAGACAAAAAACATCCCTCTCACGCCGCCCGCGTGCGCTTCTTCCGTCCCGCACCAACTGACGCATCACGTAACAAAGAAAAGATTCCTACACCCCCAACCAAAACAGGCGAAAAGGATCAGGCAAAACTTCTAGAGAAAGGAACTGATTTTTTGAGCAACTTTTTTTGCTCATTGCTTTTTAATTCCTTGTGCTTTGACCCGGCCCTGCAAAAATAATGAAATTTGTGATAAAAAAGGTGCTTAGAGGCCTGTAATTTCTTCAAAATACAGAAAGGAAGTACTAGGTCCCCTGAATTTGTTCTAAACAAATGATGTAGGCAAAGTTGCAGGACATCCTCACTAATAAGTTGATGTTAACAAAATGATGTAAGCAAGTTGATGCAAATATAAAAATGATGTAGGCAAGTTCCAGGATACTCTCAGCAATGAGCAAAAAAAGTTGCTCAAAAAATCAGTTCCTTTCCGTGAAAAGGAACAACACTTGTAGGTTCCCTGTATTGCTCACTCGACAATAGTAGCTCTGTGTGTTTGTTCGAAAGTACATGAAGGTGAATTAGAAAAGAGAGCTTAACTAAAAAGAGTTGCTCACAGGACCAGACTGTTTTGTTGCTAGAAATGGTGGAGAAACTATTCTCGAGAATAGAGTAATGTTGCTTACAGACATCTGCTAATTAAAACTTGGTGTATCTAACAAAAATATTAAAACCTACAAGTTTGCTAATCTTTCATGAAAAAAACCATTTGTGAAAATAAAAATGCATCCCTCCTCGTTTGCTAATCTTTCTCCCTCTCCGTGTGCTTCACAGATGGCTGACTTTGATCTGCATAGTCTCCCTGATAATTACAATGAAGAAGTTGACGCCCCTCTCTATTGCACGCAAGCCCCCCCTTTAGGTTTGACCACATTGATCGAGGGTATGGGTGAGCCACCAGACTTGGTTCATAGCTTGGTATATACTCCCTAGGTGGACGTAGAATGCGCTTCCGAGGGTCGAGTTTTGTGCTTGGATGCGGCAACTACATATTGGGCGGTGGATGACTCCTTGCATACGATATAGCCTTCCTTGTTGTAGTTCCCATCTGAAAATTCCCTAAAGTCTGAAGAACATACAGATGGATATTCCCAGGTAACAATCTTTCCACTAACACTGTGAGTCAATAATGTGAGTCAATAACCATTCACACCATTAATGGTTTTTCATCTGTACTCTTTTTTCATGTTCAAAATATCTTTCTCAGCTGTACACTAATTCAAAATATTCATGTGTTAATTTTTAGTCATTTTCAACATTGCGCAACTGTGATTTTCAAATAGTCTATTTCTACCAGGATTCATCTATGAAGCATGATAAGGTACTCTATTTACAGCAGGATGCAAACAGAATCGAGTGTGATATAATGGAGGAACTAACTCTAACTCGTTTGTGAAGTGCCATCACCTCATTGGCATATGATGAATCTGAAAATTAGGCCTTGCAAGGCATTATAATAGTGACACAGCTTCCATAACTCTGATAGTTTCATTAATAACCGCATCAACATACAATTTGTAATGAGTTGCACAGAATATTCGATTGTAAGAGGAAGCACAAGAATGATGCTTTTCAGTAAACTTGCATTGAAGAATCATACTCCCTCCATCCCAAAATAAGTGTCTCAACTCTGTACTAGCTCTAGTACAAAGTTGTACTAAGCTTGAGACAGTTATTTTGGGACAGAGGGAGTATTTCAGAAGTGTGGCACGACCAGAACACACCAGGTGCAAGAAAAAGGCAAGGAATTTGCCACTGGTGCAAGGGGATTAAACATTTGCTAAGTAGGATCCTTGGAAGATGAAGCCCACAACCATTGTCAAGAAGCCATGATCATAGGTGGGAAAACCTGATTACTAAAGAAAAGACCCAGAACAGGGAACACATAGATAAACTCAAGACCGCGAAGCATTGCACTGATAATAATAGGTAAATTATGTAGCAATCAAGGCCCAATGATATTTACAATGTGTAGATATAGTCATGGGAAGAAGCAGGGGACATCAGAGAGGGCCAACTAAAGAAAGTAGCGTCAAGTGTACACTCCCTTACTAAATTTTAGTGTATAACGATCCATAGCTATGAAAACACAAAGCAGTTACTATTGAACATAAGATGTGCCAGCAGCCCCCTTCACACTAAAAATGCATATACACAGGTGCAATGCATCAACTATGTGTTACATTGGACATGTACACTAAAAACTACAACACCATAATCAAGGAAGGCGGCGATCCAAACAATTGAGCAGATCACATTGGAATAGAAATCTGCATGCAGCAATGAAATGTGAATATGCTCTGTTTATGCCCATGATAAACCCTATTTCACATCAAAGCTACAATGAGCTCTAGAAGGATGGGGTGGAGGAGAAAGGAGATAAAGATAACCTTCGCCAGGAGGCTCCTGTAGAGCAAGCGGTCCTCGTGGGGCGTTACAGGCGGCGAGTCGAGTAGTACAAACTCCTAAAAATTGTTCTCACAATAATCCGAACTCCTACAAAACAATACATAAATTGTTTGCTTTAGTATATGACCATTGATTCTGACAAGAATTCAAAATTTTCATACAAATTCTTGCAATTCTTCCTACTGTGCTAATCATGTAAAATCAGTCATATTAGTATATGTATTTTATTCTCTTTCTGTAGCTAGAAATCTTCAATTTGGAGTTCCAAGACACTCATCAAAGTACATTATGGAAGAAAAGAAGCTCATTCCACTATGAATATAATTAGTTGACTCACACTTGTGAATCAAGCAAGGAAGGAAGCAGACCTGATGGTGTTGGTCACTTGCGGCTGAGACCAGCGTACTCGACTTGCCGCTACGTGCTGCTGGCTTCGCGCCACGAGGCTCACCATGTCCTGACCAGTGCAACACACATAAGATCACCCTCATAATCCAAGAGAAGTAGCAAAGTATGTAAAAAATAAAAATGTCGTGTTCCGATCACTGCACATCAACCAGTTGGCAAATATTTTATCTCCTCCATCTCATAAATGTGTTCAATTTGCAACTGTAATTCCTACTGCCGATGCAATCACCTCATCCGACAGGGCGCCGGACATTACTCTCTTCAATTTGTGGAGAGCTCTTAACATCTGCATGTACCATGCATGCCAGGCCCCATGTCCTTGTTTTACGTGCTGGGCCTAGACTGGTGTCTTTCCAAGCCTTCCCGACGATCTCTTCAACTGTATCCTCCATCCGCCAATGCGCCTCGAACATTTTTCGTCTCCTTCTCTTCGAAGGAGAGCTTCTTCTTCATTTTCTCTGCCCTAGCATTAGTCAGATGTTTCTCGGATGCGGCATATTTTGCACTGGATGGGGTCGTTGCCCTGGGATTGTGGCTGGGTGCAGGACCACTGGGATGTCCTAGGCCTCCTTGTCCGTCATCACCACCAGCGCGAGCGCCCTTTGTGTTGGAGTAGAAGGGACGCCCGCTGCTATTGCCGCCTTGCTTCTTCTTGTAACCGCTGCCATCACCTTGTCTCTGGTCCCTTGGCTTCCCATAGCCACGGGACTAAGGAGGCCCACCGCGGTGCACCGAGTTGGCAGACGACTTGAAGCCCATGACTCCTGTGAGGAGCGGCACCCACTATAGAAGTTGCACACCTGTGAGTACAGGCCATCAGCCGTGATCGGCTCCGTCCACGCGTCTGGGCGTCCTGCCATTACTTTGTGCTGTACGTAAATTGAGATATTTCCTTAGAGATTGAGATATTTCCTTTGAGAAAATGAAGACGAGCAGCTAGGCAGCTAGTTGGTGGAAAATGCAGTGTACTTCCCTTGAGATGAGCTAGCGTGTGAACAAACAAGTTGAGAGTTTCTGTTGTGTTTGTGGTGATTCGTTCAGGTCTATTAGCTCTAGTTACGTATTTGTCAGACTCATCTGGCAAAAGATAGCTCTGGTCAAGGGTGGCGATCCAATACATAATTCATTTCCGATGCTAACAATCTATTTTATAACCCAGTTAATCTCAAGATGCATACCAACACGGAAATTAAAAAGCCTGTCACTGCTCGCCCTTCTCTGAAGTATGTAATCTCATGATGTATTTTTGGCCTTTGAAAATTGTGCATCAATATGTCTTTTTTATCAAATTTTCCAACGACATATACTAGGTCCATGTGAAGGAGTTGTATATTCTGCACCTCCCGTGAGTTGGTACAGCCCATGAGGCACCGTAACTATCTTCATCGTCGTTGGAGTTATTGTCGACATTTCCATGGGAGTCGTCCCCCATCGTTGTCGGAGCTATCAACGACAAAAAAAAGTGCCCGCAGAGATTACCTCGGCATAAGAGCGCCGCCATCATCTTCTTCCTCCTCTTCAGAGTCCTTGATGACAAATCACTTCAGGGAGGAGAGGAGAAGACGCAGAAGGGCAGCCATGGATTGAATCCCCAAAATTCTAGTTTCTCATCTTTGGTTTCAAGCAAAGATGGAAGATGAAAATCAAACCAAATCAAAAAAGAGGAACTACCAATCAGTGGTTGTGTAAGTAAGGAAAACATTAAGTGTATCAACGCATGAACCGGCGGACCATATCAAGGCACCACATTGTCCCTTTCCATCTAACACGAGTAATCACCGGATTGCATCATACATGCATGCATGGTTTTCAGTCCGCTCCAGTAATGTCTAAAGCATGGCACCGAGGAGGTGATTACTAGAGCGACCTAAAATCAATGTATACATGTATGATACAATCTGGTGATTACTCGTGACATGTGGAAAGAGATAATCTGGTGCCTTGATATGGCTGGTTGGTTAATTCATGGATACAATCCATGTATTCCTTACCTACACAGCTGCAGATTGATAGCAGATCTTATTTGATTTGATTTGATTTGTATCTTCCCATTTTTCTTAAAAGCAAAAGAGAGAATCGAGAACTTTTGTGGGCGAACATTATGAAAAAGTCTGGAGCCACCATTGTTTGGTTTCTTGCCATGTGCTCCATCATCTTTTCATATACCCGTCTTCCAGAATTATGGTTTGTGTGTGTAAGCGTGCGGATGTCTGACACCATGACCATCAGCCTGAGAAATTAATCCATGGCTGCCCTTCTCTCTCTACTTGTCTCCTTCCTTCAACCTATCATCACTTCAGATGATTAGAGCGAGCATAAAGTGATTATTGTCATCGAGGACTCGAAGGATGAGGAAAACGGCAATGGCGGCACCTCCTATTTCGAAATCGTATCCATCACCACTTCTTTAGTCGTTGCTATCTCCAAGGACGACGACAGTAAGCACTCCTTGGGTGCACCAACTTGGTGGAGGCGCATAACGTAAAAGTAATGACATAGCAAGGACAATCTTCAGCTAGTGGAAGCTCACGATGATATCTGCAAGGCTTACTGCCGTGCGCACGCACCTACATCGATGCTCCTGGACAAGTTTATGAAGGGCGAGCAACCGATCCACCGTGGTCAGCTCAAATAGTTCACCATCACCCACAAGAGAAAATATTTGCGGAAAAAGTTCTTAGAAATGTGCATGAACTTGCGTGAACGCAAGTATCGCAAACCGAGCACAAGGCAGGAAAAAAAAGCATGGCCCGACCAAGTGGAACCTGCCTGTGTTAAATGTAAGAAGAGAAGCAATAGTACACATACTAATAGGTAGGTAGACAAGCACAGGCATAGGGTCTTCTCCGTTTTAATCGTTGATTTATTTCGTCGTTAGTACTCTTTTGTTTATGTGAGTTTTTTTTCTGGTGTGTGTTTTTCTTGTTCCTAATATAATCGCCTGAAGAAATAAGAATTAACAGTAATGATTTTATTTTTGTGAGTTTTTGTGGTCAGTACTCTGTTTCGCACAATATCACTAGTAGAAAATGGGGCTTTGGTCCAGGACGGGTAAGCCCATTAGTCCCGGTTCAGTCCAGAACCGGGACCAATGGGTGCATTTATCCCGATTCGTGCGGCTAAGGCATTAGTCCCGGTTCACCTGGGCCCTTTAGTCCCGGTTCGTGCGACGAACCGGGACTAAAGGGTGCGATGCCCATTAGTCCCGGTTGGTGGCATCAACCGGGACTAAAGGTCATTAGTACCGGTTCATGGCACGAACCGGTACTAAATGTCCCATTT
>NC_041392.1:744438950-744442965 GCF_002162155.2 Triticum dicoccoides | reverse complement strand
AAAAAAAAATAAGTTTCCCATGTGATATGTGGTCTAGTTGTTGGGAAAATTTACAAATATGAATTTCGACTTTATTTACAAAATCTCTCTGGAATTTGTACTACAAATGGGCATAACTTTTGCATATGAACTCGGATTAAAAAGTTTTTTATATGAAAAATCATCTACTCGAAAAGTTACATCCGATGGAGACTGCCTACGGCCTGTTTACAAATTTGTAGAATCCTCAAATTCCAAAAGGAAAAAAAGTTATGCTCAAATTTCAATTTTTTAAAATTTTCATTAAATCTGGTCAAACTATGGTCAAACTACTTATTCAAGAAGTATTAGTGTTACTAAATAATTATTCAAGAATATTAGTGTTATTAAATAATTATTTCATTTTTTTTGAATTTTGGTCAAATCTGGTCAAACTATGGTCAAACTGTGGTCAAACAATGGTCAAACTACTTATTGAAGAAATATTAGGGTTACTAAAAAATTATTGTTTTTCAGAACAATAGTTTCAAACTCAAACAGTGAAATGTGTGACTTCATGCTCAAGCTAAACTCCTGAGGATTAATAGGATTGACATCTTACTATTGTCAGGAAAACAACGAGTGCAGACTTGGAAACGAGGGAGAATAGAACCCGGAAGTTAAGCGTGCTCAGGCTGGGGAGTGGGAGGATGGGTGACTGTCCGGAAAGTTAGATGATTTGGAATGATGAGGGGTGATTAGAGATTAAATTGAGCAGTGATGAGGGGTGATTAGAGATTAGAGGTTAAAATAATTTAGAAATTTGAAAATAAAAAAATCAAAAAAAAATTCAATTTTTTTTTCAAAAAAGATTAAAAAAATAAATCAGAAAACTTCCTTTAGTACCGGTTGGTGTTATCAACCGGGACTAAAGGTGGACCGGCCACGTGGAGAGCCTTTAGTCCCGGTTCTGGTTTGAACCGGGACTAAAGGGTCAGGGCATTAGTACCGACCCTTTAGTCCCGGTTCAAGAATCGGGACTAAAGGCCCTTATGAACCGGGACTAAAGGCCCTTTTTCTACTAGTGTATGTAAGGCTCCTGTATATCCCCATGACTTTGTGTTATTGTTTCTCTCAACTTTCTTTGTTACATAGCTAGTGATAGTAAATCTAATTAAACTAATCAGCATAGCATCCGGTGATCGTTAACTAGAGCATATAATCCCATGGAACAACACTATAAACAAACAAGAAAGGTATTGGGTACTACCTCCATTCCACAATGTAGTGCTTCCTCTATCCACGTGCTTCAACTTTAATCGTAAATTTAACTACCAAGACCGATTCCGACGGGAGCAAAAATTATATCAGTGAATTCGTATTCGAAAGAAGTTTTCAATTATAATTTTTTCTCCCGTCGCAGTTGGTCTCGTAGGTTAAATTTATGGTCAAAGTTGGACCTCGGGAAGCGCGGGCACACTATATTTTAGAATGGAGGGAGTACTTAGTTAATTAGAATGGACTGGGCTGGCCTATGGATGGATAAACAACCGATATATGCAGACGTCCAACGCAGTTATCTGCTTGTCTTTGTTGCATTATGTACTTAATTTATTAGCTCCGTCCAACGTTGTGGTGTGCAAATGTTAAGTGTGGATCACTCTGTGCCATTGAGATAGTCTTGATAACAAATGACGAGGAGTGTTGAAGATTTTCTTTTGTAAACAATGTTGCAAAGATATAGAGAAAACTTGCGTGTGCTAGCTAAATAACTAATCGCTACCAGTAAAGCATCCCATGGAGCAATATTCTCGGCTTCAGATGTCATGCTGCTGACATCATGGTTTTCAGTATGCACTTACTGTAGTGTTTCTCCCTCTATTTCTTGTGATTGATTGGCGTAGGCAGAAGGAGTTGTCTCTTTCAGAAGAAAAACAAAGACAATGAGCGGTTTCTTAAAGGACAAGAGGAAGCTCAACAATGGAGAAAAGGAATAAGCAGGGGCGCGTTTAATAAGATTGCAGCCTTTTACTATATCCTACACTAATCTGTAACCATGAGTAGTACTACGTAACTGCAAAAAACAGAAGCTGTTTCTAGCTGCAACTAATAGAACAAACATTTCACTACCCTGTTGTGCTGTACATGAACTGAGAGATGTGTATTGTTCTACTAGTATGGAGTCTCCACAGGCTGCTTGCGTCACTATAGCATCCTATGCAGCAAAATTATTCAAAGAAAATTATTAAACCAATACCAGCTTCAGATCTCGCGCTGGTGGCTGCACAGTGGCACCAAAGTCTTAAGGCACATGTGTTTCAGTGTGCTTGTTGGACAATGTCATTGGGTAAACAAAATGAAGATTCACAGTTTGTGCCTTGGGATGACGTCGTGTTGTGTGCATGGCGGCAGCGAATTCAGAAGGACACAAAGAGTTCTGAATCTCCCGTGGCTGCTTACTTCACTGTTTCTCCCTCTATTTTCTCGTGGTTGGTTTGTGTAGGCAGAAGTAATTGTCTCTAGTGGAAGACAAAAAATGGTTGGTGAAGATGGGGAAGACAACAGGAAGCTCTACAGGGAAAAACAAGAATAACCAGGGGCTCGTAGATTGAAACAGTGATCTGTTGTCGGTATATCATTATGCTTCAGTGAGTATGATTCAGAGAGTAATTCCATACGGCTCTAATCCTACAATGCCCCCAGAAATAATGGTTACAGTTTATTCTAACATTGAAACAGATCCATCGATTATATGAAGAGATGAACGAGTAAATTTATTTCTAATTCCAGAGTATGAGTAGTAAAAACACAACAATCACTATACAGGTAAAGTAAATAGAACTCCTAATTTACACTTGTAGAAATCTAGTTGTTGCATGCTGCAGAGGTGAGTGTTCGAAGGGAGAGAGGGGTTTGGTGGAATAGTTGATTATATTGCTTGAGCCTCGTGGGCATATATATAGGAGTACATGATCTACTTGGAGTATAAGACAAGCCAGAATACTTTCCTAGTCTATCCTATGTATCTAATACAATCACGTTACTCAACATCCCCCTGCAGTCACAACGGTAGCGACGCAGACGCTGAGACTGAAGAAGAATACGAAGGCAAGCCGATGGACAGGGGCGGAGGCAGGATTTGAACATGAGGGGGGCGAAGAAGAAAAAGATCAGTTTAAACACAGAAGTCATAAAACTTGCTCGAAAGTGAGAGGGGTTAAACGCAGGGTCCCTTGTAAGTTTGAAATGCTACAACCGCAAGGTGCAACTTTGTGCAGGAAATAGAACATTAGAAATAAAAAGTCTCAGCAGCACATTGATATAGATAATTGAAAAATATATTTGACAATAAAAACCTCTATTCAATTAATAAAATTGTCTATAACTACAAAGCTCATCAAACAATCTGATTATCTAATTGGAAGAACCTTTGCACAAACAATTTTTCATATAGCGACCATATAAAATTTCAAACAAACTGTTTTGTGATTAAAAGGAAGACACGTGCAGTAAATTAATCAATTCTCTTGTATGAATGTGAACCAATGAATTAGACTGGTAGGCTGCAGTCGTCCATCAACAAGAGTGGAACGTAGATGATACCTTTAGATTGGAGGGCTTGAAGAATAAACACCATGATAAACATACTTGAATACGGTTGACATTTCGGCAGGATTAACAGAGGCAGGGGCAGGAGCGCCCATGTTTAGCAAGGCGCCATCGCGGTGTCCATCTTATTTGGCGTCCGGTGACTAGCATCGCGGCGAGCGGTGGCCTGAAATAACGGCGAGAAGGAGCCTTATGGCGGCCAGCGGCGGCGTGGAATCGATCTAACAACCTGCAGACTCGGATTAGGTTTACTCGACGAAGGGAGAAGTTACAGTTCGCCGCTAAATCCTGGCTAGCAACGTGGGGCATGGGCTCTTTCTAGGCTTTGTCACGTACACAGCACAACAAGAAACAGGTCAGTTTGGGCCTTTATGATAGGATACGGAGATTAGTACTTGAATACTCGTATATACTGCCCCATATTAGTACTAATATCTGCACTACATGG
>NC_041392.1:744435988-744438573 GCF_002162155.2 Triticum dicoccoides | reverse complement strand
CTCAAGCAAGGTTGTAGCCCTTTGTGCCGTTTGTCGATGTAGCCCCTGCTCGCCCCCTGTCTCCGCCCTTGCCGACGGACACCCCGCCCATAGTCGTAACAGTCGATGCATCGCGGAAGTCGTGGCTGGAGTGGAAACCCGACGAGGTTGCTCAAGCAAGGTTGTAGCCCTTTGTGTCGTTTGTCAATGTAGGCGAGAGCATAGGGTGATGGACCCGTGGTCGAGGTAGCCATGCGAAGAATGCCGTGGTCGATGTCGAGTCGAGGTAGCCGGTGTCGAGGAAGTTGCCGTGGAGATGGGGGCGCAAGGAGGCGCCAAGTTAGTGATGGGCGCAGTGGTGTCGAAGTAGTGGTGCACCGGGAAGAAGACGGTGTTGACGAAGCGTCGCGCCGGGTTTGCCAAACCCGGGGACACGTCGTAGATGAAGGCATGTGTCGATGTTGCCAGCACCGGATATGCATAGACGGACGAAGACGAAGTTGACGAAGTGCCGCACCAGGCTTGCCACGCCCGGGGACACGTCGTGGAAGAAGGCACGCATCGGTGTTGCCAGCACCGGGCATGCATAGACTAGGACCTGCACGAGCTGTACGCCTTGTCGGAGAAGTCGGAGAGGCCAGCAAAGAAAGACTCGACGACGAGTGCGGCGCCAATCGGCGCAGGGCCGATGTCGCCCGCGGTTGTCGAAGTAGACGAAGTGGTCGAGGAAGATAATGGCGACGCTGGCGACGGGCTTGTGCTGGATGAAGACGAAGGAGGTGGACGGGCGGCGGCGGCAACAGAGGTAGCAGCGGCTATAGCCAAAGAGAAGCGGCGGCGGCTAGGTTAAGAGCGCAGTGGCGGTGCTCGAAGTAGGCGAGGAACCCGACAGCGTGATGAATACCGGCGTGGACGATCGCGTTCCCGCGCCAAGGAGGGTGGCGCGGCGCATACCACGAGAGGTCGACGCGCGGGGACGGCGATGGACCGCGGGCCTCGGCGCTACGGCCTGAAGGGGCGACGTAGCGACGGCGGGCAGGTCAGGGCGACGGCGGAAGACCTCGGGGCGGTCGTAGGGACCGTGGGCCGCGGCGCAGCGGCAGAGCCCCGGCCGGTGCAACCGTGGGGACGGCCTCGGGACGGCAGCGTGGACCGCGTGAGACGCTCGCTACGGCCCGACGGGGCGACACAGCGGCAGCGCGAGGGTCGGTGCGACCACAGGGATGGCCTGGAGCGGACGGCCTCAGGCGGTGGGGGACCGCAAACCGCGACACTACAGCGCGAACGGGCGACGCAGCGGAGACGCGGGTTTGTGCAGCCGGGAGAAGAACCACGGGGCGGCGACGCTGTGCCCGACGGTGCGACGCAGCGGCAGCCCATTGCTCGATCGGTAGAGAGGCGTTCTAAACTCGGGACGGTCTTCACGGGGCCTGCAGAGGCGCGCGCAACCGACGGGCTAGGTCGGTCGCCCGGCGTAGATGAGGCGGATCGCGGCAGTGGGCGTGTGATCAATCCGATCGCGCGCGATGTTGGGGACGCCGCTCGGTGGAGGCGGGGTGGCGGCAGAGTCCGAGATGAAGCCAATGATGATGGGCGCATGGGCGACGTGCGGAGGAGCACGTTAACACCAGCACCCGAGCCGCCAAAGCAAGGCCGGCGCCCGGGCAGCGAGGCCCGAGCGACGAAAAAGCGGCGCCCAAGCTCGAGGCAGCCGACGGGCCTGACATAGCTTGCCCGATGCAGCCAGGGACAAGGCCGGCGAGGCAACCCGCAGGGCCGCCGTGCAGACGCGGCGGAGGCGGGTGGCGTGGATCGATCGGCGGGCCGACGCGCGAGCGATGGCTATGATTGGCCGCCGTATGGCGCGAGTCCGCGGGGTGGAGGCGATCCAGGTGTCCTGCTCAGAGAGGGCGGAGACGATCGGCGTAGATCGACAGGCAGGCCAGCACGCAGACGACGGCCGGGAGGGACCGCCGGTCGCATGAGGCCACAGGGTCGGTGAAGGAGCCGGCCGGTCGCGACAATGTCGGAGTAGAGGCTCATGGGGGTCGACGGTGGCGACGGGCAACGCAAACCGATCAAGTATAGACCGGAAAACCAAAAAGAAAACACCGATCAAGATGACCGGCGGGAGAGAGAAAAACCCGGAGCAAGGGCTCGGGAAAAGACTCTCTAGGAAAGCCGGTCAACACAACCGGCGGATGAACCCTAGGTACGGGCGGCGCGGCCCCGGCGGCGGTCATGGAGGCCGACCGCCCCAGGGGCGGCGCGCGGGTGTTGAAGCGGCCGCGACTAAGGTTTAGAACGTGGAAACTGATACCATGTTAGAAGGGAGAGAGGGTTTGGTGGAATAATTGATCGTATTGCTTCAGCCTCGTGGGTATATACATAGAAGTACATGATCTACTTATAGTAATCCCTCCGTCCGGAAATACTTGTCATCAAAATGGATAAAAAGGTGTATCTAGAACTAAAATACATCTAGATACATCCCGTTTTATTCATCTTGATGACAAGTATTTCCGGATAGAGGGAGTACAAGACAAGCCAGAATACTTTCTTAGTCTATCCTATATATCCAATACAATCACCTTACTCAACAGTGA
>NC_041392.1:744422224-744435599 GCF_002162155.2 Triticum dicoccoides | reverse complement strand
ATTGGTTTGGAACCATGTCAACTATGAAGAGTGACGAAGGAAGAATCTGATTTCTTGATCGAATCTGATTCCAATAATTAGTCACGAACGTTTCTTCTCAGTTTGAGAAGAGAACGAAAAACAGAGGACGGGGATGAACTTTCTGTATCTAATGAGTTAGTACATTGATTTTCACTGTAGTAATCCTGAAGCAAGGGAAGATGAGCTTCCACACTGCAGCTCAGCACTCCCAAAGTCACATCTAAGAAAACATGTTTCATATAAATATTTAGTCTGAAAGAAAACGAAAAACAGATGACGGCGACAAACTTTCTGTACCTAATGAATTAGTCTATCGATCTTTACTGGAGTAGTTCTGAAGCACTAATTATTGAAGTTTCCTAATGGTTTCCACGCATAGCACAAATCATATCACTGCTTGCACACTCGAATTCAGCACTCCCGAAGTCACATCCAAATAAACATGTTTCATGTTCTCCACGGAGAAGTGCCACCAATTTCCCCAGCAGCAGAAATAGAATTCCGCAGGAAGAGGGAGCGTATCGCGGCGCCAAGCCCCTGGAAACCGAGCGCGGCACTAAATTCCCCAACAGCATACGAATGCAAACGGAAATCCCACGAACTTCCGCAAAATCGCTGGCGGGATCTACTAATACTAGACAGGCGTAGGAGGAGGCAGGATACCTGAGGCGACCCAGAAGCAGGGGTCGGCCGTCTCCGATGGTGGCGGAAACCTCGGAGGGCCTGTCGTCACTGGGGGTGGCGACCTCGGAGCCGCCGCAGATCGGCGCTGAGGGCGGCGGCGTCCACCTCCATCTAGTACGTTAAAACTGTATCAATTTTCCTCCTATAATTGTGCTCCACGTCCGGCTGTTTATTCTCTCTGACGGATCAAATTTATAACATGCTAAAAGAAAACGGCTCGCATGCATGCATGGCATTAAAGGGGTGTTTGGTTCAGGGGCTTTTTAGTCTTAAAGAGTAGAAAAAGTCCCTAAAAAATCCTTAGGAACCAAACAGGAGGGACTTTTTCTACAGGGACTAGAAAAAGACTCTACTGGAGAGTCTTTTTTAATTAGTCCCTGGGACTAGAAAAAGTCCTAGGACTTCTTAACCAAACACCCCATAAGTGCCTATGTGAGACTAGTTTACATGCATTGGTTAGCTATAAGGGTCTATCTTTTTTTTAAGCATCTGTAACCTTTATTATAGTTGGATGTTCATAGGGATACAGATGATATCGGACGTAGAAACAAGCCACACATGGCGCCCGCTAGACAAAGAAACAACAGCTTTCGCAAGCGAATGTGCTTCAAAATTAAACTTCCTATTTTCATGAACAAAGCGAATATTATGAAAAATAGCAGTGCGATGGTTAATCTCCCGGAGTATCGCTGTATAGTGGCAAGGAGCTTCCGTCCCGATCTTGGAGATCACCTCAGCGCAGTCCAATGCCACACAAACAGCATTCAAGTTGAGGTCCTCGGCCAATGAAAGAGCCTCATTGCAGGCTTGCGCTTCTAACGAGGGTGGGTCCGTAAGGCCGTCAAAAACTCTCGCCGATGCTCCCAAGAAAGTTCCCGCCTTGTCTCGGCAAATGACCGCCGCCGCACCTCTTCTGCCACATCTTGACACCCCACCATCAGCATTAATTTTCACGTCGAAATCGGCTGGGGTATCCATGACGATCTAATTACTCTGGCCCTTGCATTTTCAGCCGTTACATGCAAGTCCTTGTGTATCGCAAGCCGGTCCTTGGCCGGGCACCGTTTGCTGTCTGCCACCAAATCAAGATCTTCCAAGATCTTTTTGACAAAAACCGAGGTGCTTAGGGGGCTTTGGTATTGATCATCATGGATAGCACGTTGTCTCGCCCACCATATGGCCCACATCGTAACCAGAACTTGAACTACCTCCTCCTCTGGTAAAGTATCAAGCAGCCAAAACATCCATAATCTTGCATCTTCCGTTCGGTTTGAGATAGCAACTTCAGTCAGTTCCTCCTCGGCTAAAGCCCACACACATCGGGACATATGGCAATCAAATAAGGAGTGTCTCCAAGAATCGGTAGCCGCATTACATATCGAACACGCTGGCGTATTTGTCATTTGCCTGTGATTCCTGACATCTCTAGTTTGGAGCGAAGTCTTGGCTAACCGCCAAGCAAACACCTTAATCTTGGACGGGATGCTCAGGTTCCACAGTTTTCCCCAAGATTTCCTGTCCTCGTCGCCATGAGAGTGGCTCGGGTTATGCTTCAGCCAATCCGTTCTCTGCTGTTTCGTCGAGGCTAGAAGTCGATAAGCAGACCGAACTGAAAAAACACCCCTCCTATCGTAGTGCCAGGCCCAGAAGTCATCTTGAGCTCGAGTACTCAACGGAATGTTCAGAATCGCCTCCCTGTCCATCGCATAGAAGTATTCATCCAGAACAGCAATATTCCAGCAAGCATTGCTATGGTCAATCAAATCCGATACAAGCTGCGAAGGGTCTGAAATCTTCGGACACACCGGCCTCAACTTGTGATCCCGGGGTATCCAATTGTCATGCCATATGTTCGTTTCACTTCCTGTTCTGATCCTCTTAATTATGCCCAATTTGAGAGTAACCCGACCTTCATATATAGAGCGCCAGACCTGGGATGGTTTTCTCCCAAGCTCGTCTTCCAGAAAGTTGCGATCAGGGTAGTATATTGCCTTGAGTATACGTGCACTGAGGGAGTCGGGTTCTTGCAACAAACGCCATGCTTGACGATCCAGTAAGGCTAAATTGAACAACTCAATGTCACGGAACCCCATACCTCCCATAAACTTGGGCTGAGTCATCACCTCCTCTCACCCTTCTTGGAGCCCCACCAAAACTTGCGGAGCAGGCCATTGATGTGTAGGCACAAACCCCTCGGAAGCTTGAAACACGCCATAGAATATGTAGGTATTGCTTGTGCAACTGACTTAATAAGAACCTCTTTTCCTCCGACTGAGAGTACCTTTTCCATCCAACCTTGAACCTGCTTCCAAATCCTATCTTTCAGGTATTTGAAAGAGCCCTCCTTAGCTCTCCCAACATCTGATGGGAGGCCTAGATATTTCTCTGACGGCTTTTCATTTTGAACATCGAGAACTTGCATGACATTCTTCCTCAAGACATCCGAACATCCCTTGTTAAAGAAAATAGAAGACTTGTCTTTGTTAATCCGTTGTCTAGATGCTTCACAATATTTCTGAAGCAACACATTTACTCGCTCCGTCATTTCAGGTGTAGCATCAAAAAAGAGCAAGCTATCATCTGCAAAAAGAAAGGTGATTAACGCACGGTGCTCCCGGTGCAACCTGGATCCCATGAATACTCTCTCCGGGGGTCATGGATTTAAGCAGTGAAGAAAGACCTTCCGCCGCCAACAAGAAAAGGTAAGGTGATATAGGGTCGCCCTGCCTTAACCCTCGAGTTGGTTTAAACTCATCAAGCTATCCTCCGTTAAACATGACAGAAAAAGACACCGAGGTTACGCACCTCATAATAGCATCAGTAAACCGAGGGCTGATACCCAACTTCAGCATCACCGCCTTCAAATATGGCCATTCGAGTCTGTCGTAGGCCTTCATCATGTCTAGTTTTAGTGCACAGGACCGGTTACCCTTCACCTTCTTGGTTTTCATATAGTGTAAGCACTCATAAGCAGAGATAAAATTATCAGTGATCAAGCGGCCAGGTACGAATGCAGATTGTTCCTCAGAAATGATCTCGGGGAGAATAAGTTTGAGCCGGTTAGCCAATACCTTTGATGCGATTTTAAAAATCACATTGCAGAGACTGATCGGTCGAAACTGTGCTAATTTTTTTGGAATAGCAATCTTGGGAATAAGAACGATGAAAGTTTTGTTTATCTCCTCCAGTGAATCATCACCACTCAGAACACGCAGCACCATCTCTGTTACCTCATCACCACACAAGTCCCAATGCCTCTGAAAAAAGTGAGAAGGAAACCATCTGGCCCGGGGGCCTTCGTAGGAAACATTTGGAAGAGTGCAGACTTAACCTCTTCCATTGTATACGGTGAGTCCAACCTACTGTTCATTTGATGATAAACTTTTACCGGGATGTGGGAGAGAACCTCTTCCATCCCAATGGTGTTTTCCGAATCATACAGATTCTTATAAAAGCTTGTCACCATGGACGCCATCTCATCAAAATCCGACGTCATAGCGCCATCACCTTTGTGGAGCTCCACAATATTGTTCTTGGCCCTGCGTGCCCTTCCTTTTTTATGGAAATTTTTTGTATTGCTATCACCTTCAGCCAGCCACTGGATGCGGGCCCTTTGCCGCCATATGATCTCCTCTCGCAAACATAGTTCGACCATCCTGGCTTCAACTTCCTTCTCTTCCGTGCTCGGTCCAACTCGCAATTTTTCCGCTCGCAAGTCCCCTAGCTTTCGGCGTAGATTGCTGAGTTCTGACCGGACTGACCCAAAGGTAGCCCGCCCCCACTTTTGTAATTCTGTCGCCATATGAGCTAGCTTTGCAGAAATAGCCGAAACAGATTGTGCCCTCCCAGTAGCTTTCCACAGCAGCGCCAAAGCGACCATCACGTTCCCACATACATTCATATCGAAAGGTCCTCTGGGTTGCCCGTATACCATCATTAACCAGTTCAGTTTCCAAAAGGATAGGAGAGTGATCTGACTTGACTGCCGTTAGATGCTCTAAACTAGCATAAGGAAAAAACTCAGACCAGCACGCTGTTGCCAAGGCTCTATCAAGCCGAACTCGACAATAATGCCCACCAGCCACCTTCTTCTCCCACGTCCAACCCAGCCCCCTATAGCCCAAATCCGCTAGGGCACAAACATCAACTGCTTCACGAAATGCCTCCATCTGTGCACTATCCCTCTCGTTTGGGCCAACCTGCTCCTCCTTCCTTAGAATCTCATTAAAATCGCAAATGCATAACCAAGGCAAAGTGCTCTCGCCTCTGAGACATTTCATCATATCCCATGTTTTGTACCTTAGGCTCATGTTTGCTTCACCATAAAAACACGACAAACACCACTGATCCTTCTATGGCTCCTTGACACATGCATCCACATGATACTGCGAAAAATTCTTTATTGAAATATCCAGGGAGTTTTTCCAGAAGATACAAATGCCGCCACTATGGCCAGAGCTACTCACACCAAAACTGAAATCAAAACCTAACTTAAAACGGAGACCTTCAACTCAGCTCTTCGACAGTTGAGTTTCAACTAGACAAAGAATCAACGGCGCACTTCTCTCCACGAGGTCGCGGAGTTCTCGAACCGTCGCGGGATCGCCAATCCCGTGACAGTTCCAGCATAATGTTTTCATTGGGCCTAGCGGCGCCCCATGTCGGAGCCCGCCAATAATGCCAACTTGTTCTTATTCTGCTTTCCTGGTGACTCTGAGTTTTTTTGCCTTCTTTACTTCCCTTGGAGAGACGTATGCTGGAGGGAGTGGTGGAACAGCCATTGGAGATTGATTATTCTGCGACATGTTGTTTGCTTCCTCCTCTTGAGCCGAGCCAACCACATGATCAGATGGGTTTCCGGTCAAGGCCAAATTCAGGTTTCTACGCGCCGTTGGCGCTACTGATCTGTGGTCTTCCTCCATTGTAGCTACTGGCTTTAGTGGGCTCGTAGCATCATCTCCACCTTCTACATCCTCATCCAGTACTACATCTTGCGATGACCGTTTCCTCGGTGATCCTGTCCGAGCCGGGGGAGCCCCCCCTGCCTGTCCGTCCTCTACCTCTGCCACCTGAGCAGCCACCACGCGAGCCACGGCCACCACCTTGCTGTTCCGGTGGTATCTCCCTTCTCTTTGCAAGCATCCATCCACCCCATTGCTTATCTTTGGCCTCCCAGACTCCATCGCCGCACTCCTCATGGTTATGACCCATGAAACCACAGACCTAACAGAAATAAGGGATCTTCTCATATTTCACCGGGTGGATCTTCCGCCCTTCCCCCGTCACGTTCAGCGATGTCACCCTAGTTAGAGGCTTATTCACCAGAACCCTTGCACGCACTCTGACATAGTCTCCCTCATAAAATAGCCTCGGAGAGAGCTGAGTTTCCTTGACCCGACCAATGCGTCGTGCTAATTGATCCACCACCTCAGCCTTCCTGTATAGCTCTGGTATGTTGTGAATCTGAGCCTGATGAAGCTATGTACCTAGGGTAGGGTCATGGATCTGTCCAAACTGACCTACCCAAGGACATCTCCAGAAGAAATCATCTTTCAATCGACTTGAAGGTGTCTCACTCGACAGACTTGAAGATACTCGACCAAGAAGCAATCACTCGACCAAGACCAAGCCACTCGACGGTCAGGTGACCTAAAGGCGCTCCACATGCTAACGGTCGGTTATTAAGTAGCTTTTATGGTCATCATAGCACTTTATTACTAGCGTTACCAGTAACGCCCTGCCTTAATGTACATTGAACCCTTTGTATCGTGGGCTGGCTGGGGTCTTGGCGCACTCTATATAAGCCACCCCTCCTCCGAAACAAGGGTTCGGACGCCTGTAATTCACACACGCATAATCCAGTCGACCGCCTCCGGGCTCGGAGACGTAGGGCTATTACTTCCTCCGAGAAGGGCCTGAACTCGTAAATCTTGCATTCCTACAACTCCTCTATAGCTAAGATCTTGCCTCTCCATACTTACCTCCCTACATCACTGTCAGACTTAGAACCACGACAGTTGGCACCCATCATGGGGCCGGTGTTTTAGCGTTTTGTTGGAGGAGTTGCGATCTTTTCCGACCCGAATCATCATGGTTTTCGACGGAGTTTTGGTGGAGGGCCGCGAGATCCGTCTCGGCGCGCTCACGTTCATCGCCGACGACTCCGCGTGGCTTCAGGAGGCTCCGCTCGACGTGGACACACTCCCTGTCCGCGGGGCAACGCACTTTAGCGCGTGCGTCCGCGGCGTTCTCCTGCGGCAACCGTCGACCCCCTACCGGTCGGCTCCTGTGTTGTCCTCCCTCCAAGTTTCCCGCTGGCGCAAGCGCTCTGGTCGGTCGAGACTCCAGCGGTGGGTGAGACACGCGGTGGCACGCCAGTCGGCCACCCCTCAAGTCACGGCGATCGAGCCCGACGAATCCCTCTACGGCCTGTTCGACCTGTTGACCGGCTCCGCAGAGACCGCATCCGAGTGCGACAGCAGCGATCCGGCGGCAAAGGTCCTGATGGTCCACCCATCACCGACGGAGGCGCGGGTGGTGGAGGCGACCCGTCGCGTCTTCATGAAGAATATCTTCCCGAGCCTCTCACGTCGCTGCAGAGAGAAGAACTTCGCTGCCGGAACATGGATGCATTGCACACTCCCATCATTGGAGAAACCCTGAGGCTCATGCCTTGGAGGACGCGCGCCTGGCAAACTTGGCCGAGCGCACTCGACTGGAGAGCCTCCAGCGAGCACTCGACGAGTGTGCGCGACAACGGGTTCCCGAATCCAGTTGACGTCAGCTCTTCCCGCCCCCGCAGGTATATCGAACTCCAATTCAGAATTTAGCAGCTGCAGCCCACATAGCAGAGTCGATTCAGCCTTCCCAGTCGGAGGCTGGCAGAGGCTTGCTGCAGATCAGAGCGTTGCTCCGGGCAGCAGGAGACCAGAATTCCGCTGTTTCTCAGTAGCGGAACAGGATTCACAGTAGATCCGTTGCCGCAGACACGGTCCAGTCGGCTCATAGCCCAAGATCGCCCCAGAGGCGTGAGGGACGTGGGGACCGGCGTAATCAACATGGTAACAGTGAGCAATATGATCACTGATTCGATCGTGATGATCGACGTCGAGTGCCCATCCCTCCCCCGAGGAGCGGGTCGTATGTGCCTCGACAACAGGATGATAGGCGCCCTTGTAGTGTTGGGTGAAGGATTCCAGTCGACTCCAGGGAGCCAGGCTTCGATGCGAGATCCAGTCTCGTTCAAGGTTTGGTTGACAGGAACAGAGCTCACCGGGAAGGACACGACAGAGATGCTCTTACCAGCAGCAGAGCACATGTTTCGAGGCCAGAGTGCTTTAGTAGAGCCATCAGGGCCGCTGTGATTCCCCCCAGCTTCAGGTTGGCGACTGGTGTCAGCAAGTTCACTGGCGAGTCCAAGCCCGATACTTGGCTTGAAGACTACCGAGTGGCCATCCAGATTGGCGGCGGCAATGATGAGGTGGCCATGAAGCACCTGCCTCTCATGTTGGAGGGCTCGGCCAGAGCGTGGCTGAACCAGTTAGCACCCAGCAGCATTTACACTTGGGAAGATCTCGCCCGAGTGTTTGTCACCACATTCGAAGGAACATGCAAACGACCGGCAGGGTTGACGGAACTGCGGTCCTGCGTGCAGAAGCCGAATGAAACCTTGAGGGATTACATACAAAGATGGATCACGTTGCACCACACGGTAGAGAATGTGCCTGACCACCAAGCAGTCTGTGCCTTCAAAGAAGGCGTCAAGTACAGAGAACTGAATCTGAAATTCAGTCGAACCGGAGATATGTCTCTGAACCGAATGATGGAGATTGACACCAAGTACGCTAATGGAGAAGATGAGGATTGGCTTCGGAGTGGCAAGCTGAAGTCAGTCGCCCAAGAAACCGGAGGGAATTCCAATCGGAAACAGAAGCGGAAAGCCGAGCCAGCTGCTCCCGGGGAAGCCTTGACTGTGACTCAAGGAAAGTTTAAGGGGAAACCCAAAGGACCTTGGAACCCCAAGAAAGTTAAAGACCAGGACGGAAATGATGTGTTGGATTTGCCGTGCCTCGTCCACACCAAGAAAGATGAAGAGGGTAATTTTATTTACCCAAAACATACCACTCGACAGTGTCGACTCTTGATCCAGCAGTTCCAGGGCAAGCAGCCCAAAGATAAAGAGAAGGAGTCAGACAAAGTTGAGGACAAAGAAGATAGCGACGATGGATACCCCCAAGTCAATTCCACCCTGATGATTTTTGCTGATGTTGAGAGCAAAAGTCGACTGAAAGTCATCAACTGAGAGGTGAATATGGTTGCTCCGGCGACACCAAGTTATTTGAAATGGTCTCGGACTGCCATCACGTTCGGCCAGTCCGATCACCCAACGCATATTGCCACCCCTGGGAGGCATGCTCTGGTGGTCGACCCAGTGGTTGAAGGCACTCGACTGACCAAAGTCTTGATGGATGGTGGCAGTGGTTTGAACATATTGTATGCTGAGACGTTGAAACGGATGGGCATTCCGATGTCCAGACTCAGTGCCAGCAACATGAGTTTCCATGGAGTCATTCGTGGGAAGAAGGCTGAATCACTCGGCCAGATTGCTCTTGATGTGGTTCTCGGTGATTCCAAGAATTACCGCAAAGAAAAGTTGACATTTGAAATTGTAGACTTCTAGAGTGCCTACCACGCTATTTTGGGCAGGCCGGCTTATGCACGCTTCATGGCCCGACCATGTTATGTGTATCTGAAATTAAAGATGCCTGGCCCCAAAGGTGTGATCACTATTACGGGCAATCGGAAGAAAGCGGAAGAATGTTTTCAGAGAGGTTCAAAGATCGCTGATGCTCAGATGGCTGTGGTGGAGTTGCAGGAATACTAGAAGACTGCAGACCCGAGTGATTTGTTGCGAGCCGAGAAGCCCGCCACAGAATTGGCTTTTCAGTCGACTGGCGATACGAAGACTGCTCACATCCACCCGACCGATCCCGGCGCTGCTCCGACTCACATCTCGACAACACTCGACTCCAAATAGGAAGAAGCGCTCATCCAGTTCCTCCGTGAGAACTGGGACATTTTTGCATGGAAGCCTTCTGACATGCCAGGTGTTCCTAGGGAGCTGGCTGAGCATCGCCTGAGAGTCGACTCAAAAGTAAAACCTGTCAAGGAACATCTCCGGCGGTCCGCCGTCCAGAAGAGAAAGGCCATTGGCGAGGAGGTGGCTCGGCTCTTAGCAGCGGAGTTCATCCGAGAAATTTACCACTCCGAGTGGTTCGCCAACGTTGTTATGGTCCCCAAGAAGGACAAGTCACTTCGCATGTGTATTGACTTTAAACATATCAATTGGGCCTGCCCGAAAGATCATTTTCCTCTCCCCCGCATCGATCAGATAGTCAACTCGACTGTGGGATGTGAGCGATTGTCTTTTTTAAACGCCTATTCCGGGTACCATCAGATCCGTCTGTATGGACCTGATGAGATCAAAACAGCTTTCATCACTCCGTTCGGGTGCTTCTGTTATGTTACCATGCCGTTCGGCCTCAAGAATGTCGGGGCCACATTCATGAGGATGATTCAGAAGTGTTTGCTCACTCAAATCAGTCAGAATGTGGAGGCGTATATGGATGATATTGTGGTCAAGTCGCAGAAGGGTTCCGACCTGCTGGATGACCTTGCTGAAACCTTTGCCAACCTCAGGAGGTATGATATCAAGCTTAATCCATCAAAGTGCACATTCGGAGTTCCTGGCGGAAAATTACTCGGTTTTCTCGTTTCCGAACGGGGAATCGACGCCATTCCAGAAAAAGTTGGCACTATACTCCGAATGAAAAGTCCCGTGCGAGTGCACGACGTCCAGAAACTTACTGGTTGATTGGCCGCTTTAAGTCGATTCATATCTCATGTCGGTGAAAAGGCATTGCCCCTTTACCGATTGATGAAGAAGTCCGACAAGTTCGAGTGGACTCCTGAAGCTGATGCAGCGTTTGCAGAGCTCAAAGCTCTGCTCTCCACCCAGCCGGTGCTTGCTGCCCCAATCAGTAAGGAGCCTTTGCTGCTTTATATTGCAGCCACGGGACAAGTCATCAGTACGGTACTTACGGTTGAGCGGGAAGAAGAAGGAAAGGCCTTCAAAATTCAGCGCCCAGTATATTATATTTCTGAAGTTTTGACCCCGTCGAAGCAAAGATATCCTCATTATCAGAAGCTTGTATACGGGATTTATATGACCACAAATAAAGTTGCTCATTACTTCTCTAATCATTCCATTACAGTCGTTAGCGACGCTCCATTATCAGAGATCCTGCATAACAGGGATGCAACCGGTCGAGTGGCTAAATGGGCAATTGAACTCCTTCCTCTAGATATCAAGTTTGAGGCAAAGAAAGCTATTAAGTCCCAGGCAATCGCAGATTTCGTCGCCGAGTGGATTGAACAGCAGCTGCCAACTCAGGTTCACTCGGAGCATTCGACCATGTTCTTCGACGGTTCCAAGATGCTGAATGGTTCCGGTGCCGGAGTAGTGTTGGTCTCCCCCAGAGGAGATAAACTCAGTTATGTTCTTCAAATCCACTTCGATTCCTCCAACAATGAGGCAGAATACGAACCACTTTTGTATGGGTTGCGCATGGCCATTTCACTCGGCGTCCGACGCCTCATGGTCTATGGCGACTCAGATTTGGTGGTTAATTAGGTGATGAAGGAATGGGACGTCAGAAGTCCAGCCATGACTGGTTGTTGCAATGCAGTGAGAAAGCTGGAGAAGAAATTTGAGGGGTTGGAGCTTCATCACATACCCCGACTGAAAAATCAAGCAGCTGATGATCTGGCAAAAATAGGTTCCAAAAGAGAAGCCATCCCCAGCAATGTGTTTTTGGAACACATTCACATACCATCAGTTCAGGAGGATCCCTTCAGTGAAGAGGCCCCGCAGCCAAAAAGCGCCACAGATTCGACTGAAGTTGAAATTCCAGCTGTAGTCGACCTGATCATGGAAGTCTTGGTCAGCACTCCCAACTGGACAGTACCGTACATTGCATACATCCTAAGGAAAGAGCTCCCAGAAGATGAAGAAGAGGCTCGACAGATCGTCCGACGACAAGGCCTTTACAGTCATATGACAGTTATATAAATAAAGCACAACCGGAGTCAGTCAGAGGTGTATTACACCAGAAGAAGGTCGGATGATCCTTGATGATGTCCACTCGGGGACCTGTGGTCACCATGCGTCCTCTCGGACCATTGTGGCTAAAGCATACCGAGCGGGATTCTACTGGCCAAGAGCCAATGAAATGGCAAAAGAGATAGTCGACAAGTGTGAAGGATGTCAGTATTACTTCAATATATCGCACAAGCCCGCGTCAGCTCCGAAAACCATTCCACTCGTCTGGCCCTTCGCTGTTTGGGGGCTGGACATGGTTGGACCACTGAGAACGGGTAGGAGCGGCTTCACTCATGTACTGGTAGCAGTCGACAAGTTCACCAAATGGATTGAAGCCAAGCCTATCAAGAATCTTGATGCTTGCACTGCTATCAGTTTCATCAGAGAGTTGATATTCATATATGGAGTTCCGCACAGCATCATCACTGACAATGGGTCAAACTTTGATTCTGACAAATTCAGGGCCTTTTGCGCCTCTCAGGGCACTCGGGTCGACTATGCTTCGGTCGCTCACCCCCAGAAGAATGGGCAAGCAGAAAGGGCAAACGGCCTAATTCTCAAAGGACTGAAACCCCGATTGATGCGCGATCTCAAGCACGCAGCAGGTGCATGGGTCGACGAGCTTCCATCAGTCCTTTGGGGATTGAGGACAACCCCGAACTGATCGACCGGAAGAACCCCGTTCTTTCCGGTCTACGGAGCCGAGGCAGTCTTGCCGAGTGACCTGTTTCACAACGCTCCCCGAATCGAGCTCTACTCTGAAGATGAAGCAGAACAAGCCCGGCAGGACGCAGTCGACCTCCTGGAAGAAGAAAGAGAAATGGCCATGATCTGATCGACCGTCTACCAACAAGACTTGCGCCGATTCCATGCCAGAAATGTGAAGGATCGAGCCTTCCAAGAGGGAGACTTAGTCCTCCGAGTGGATCAGCAGAAACCACACAAACTCGCCCCTACTTGGGAAGGCCCCTTCATTGTCACCAGAGTCTTTCGCAATGGAGCATACCACCTCTACAATGTCGATCGCCAGATTGATGAGCCGAGAGCTTGGAATGCGGAGCTACTCCGCCCCTTTTATACTTGAATCCTCACTCGGATGAGATGTAATAAGAAAAAACTCATGTAGTTTATTTTTCAAAGACAAGAGCATTATAATTTTCTCAGTGATTGTTATCGTTTTTTGTTTGCGAATGAAGTCACCCAGTGGGTGGCTTAGCTGCGAATCCATTTCGCCTAAGTTTGCAAAAATCCTACCGAGTGGAGAGCAGTCCTCCCACTCGGGGGCTTAGCTGCAGTCCAGTACTCGCCTAAGTTCTCTCACTTGAGGACTTAGCTGCAGTCAGGCACTCGCCTAAGTTTGAAAAAATCCTACTGAGTGGAGAGTAGTCCTCCCACTCGGGGGCTTAGCTACAGTCCAGTACTCGCCTAAGTTCTCTCACTGGAGGACTTAGCTGCAGTCAGGCACTCGCCTAAGTTTGAAAAAATCCTACCGAGTGGAGCAGTCCTCCC
>NC_041392.1:744412748-744421716 GCF_002162155.2 Triticum dicoccoides | reverse complement strand
ACTCGCCTAAGTTCTCTCACTTGAGGACTTAGCTGCAGTCAGGCACTCGCCTAAGTTTGAAAAAATCCTACTGAGTGGAGAGTAGTCCTCCCACTCGGGGGGCTTAGCTGCAGTCCAGTACTCGCCTAAGTTCTCTCTCTTGAGGACTTAGCTGCAGTCAGGCACTCGCCTAAGTTTGAAAAAATCCTACCGAGTGGAGAGTAACTCTCCCACTCGGGGACTTAGCTGCAGTCCAGCACTCGCCTAAGTTTGAAACACACCCTGCTTTGCAGCAACAAGGGGCAGGTCGACTACCGCCTCCTCCTTGGAGAGCTTTGGCACAAATACAACACGCACTTCATCCTGCTCTGCAGTGACGAGGTGCAGGTCGACTGCTACCGTCTTCTTCGGAGCTGCGCCGCAAATACAAAAGGTGTCTCGAATAAAGAACGATTTCCACTCGATGGGGAATGCATAAAGATATTCGACGATAAACCAAGTTCGGATAAATCCTAATGGTTTCTGGACCACAGATCAAAGTAATCGGGCATTCAGCCCGAAAGGGTTTAACGGTTACAAAAACCACTCAGCATTCCGAGGCAAATTTAAGGTGAGGCATAAAAGTTTGTTCACTCCGCAGGAGGAGGGCTGGCAGGCTCGACGAACTCATCCAGGTCGACGCCGTCGGCTATCCGAGTGGATGCAGCGATGAATGTCTCAACAAAAGTTCAGAAGTCATCTTTCTGGGTGTTGGCGACCTTGATTGCTGCCAGTTTGTCTTGTCGCACCTTCTTGCAGTGGACACGAACCAAAGACAGAGCCACATCAGCGCCACACCGAGCAGCAGACTTCTTCCACTCCTGCACTCGGTCAGGGATTTCATTTAGTCGAGTCATCAGGGACTCAAGATCATTTTGGAGCACAGCCTCTGGCCAAAGTGCCGAGTCGATCCGCGACATGGCAACCTTCAGTCGAGCCAAGTAGTCCACGACACCGTCAATGCGGGATTCCAGTCGGAGCAGATTCATGACAGTTTCATCTTTCACAGGAGAATTGATTAGATCTAAACCAGGTTCGATCCGCCCAGTCTCCTCCTCGAAGTTCTGGCAAAACTCTGCATCACGATCCAAGGATAAGTCAATTTACATACGCCGAGTCGACACAAAAAAAAATCAGTCGGAACAAAATGTGCACCTTCAAGCTTGATGAACAACTTCTTGGCAAGACTCCTCAGGTAGCTCTCCAGATCGTCCCTCCTGCGAGCAATGCTTTCCATCTTCTCGCCCAGGATGAGATTCTCCTTCTTCCAGCGCGAGCACTCCTTGTTGGCGTCATTCAGAGCAGACTTCAACCTGGTATTCTCTTCTTCCAACTGGCCGACCGAAGCCAGTTTCTGAGCAGCTAGAGCGGTTTTGTCGTCAGCCTCCTTTCGAGCAGCATCCAAATCCTGGTCCTTCTTCACCAGAGCTTCTCTCAGTTTTTCTACAAAGAAATGATGCCCGATTCAGAAAGAGCAGAAGAGAACTCAAGCTTAAGACAGACCAGTCGACAAATTCGTCTTACCAGTGGCGTCGTCCTTGACCCTTTGCAGCTCTGTCTTGGCCAGCTCCAAGTCAAGGTTCAGTTTGATCTACTGTTTCTCCAGGTCAGCAAAGCGAGCTCCAAGATCACATGATTTCTGAAATCAAAGGGGAGAAGTTATTTTTACAGGAAAAAAGAAAAAAAGTTACTCAGGCTAAGGTCGACTGCCCGCAGTCCACCATCGCCTCGGGGACTACACCCAGCGGGTGCACTTTGCGTGCCCCCGCCGGTTCTGATCCCACTCGACCGGTCTGCCGGAGTCGAGTGCAGGGAGGAAAAAAAGAGAGCTCAGACCATAGTCGATTACTAGCAGTCGACCGCGGTCTCGGGAACTACACCCAGTGGGTGCACTTGGCGTGCCCCCACCAGTTTCGACCCCACTCGACCAGACCGAGTGGAAGAGACAAACTATCAATTCGGTTTACACTCGACAAGATACAAAGACTAAAGTCGACTGCCCGCAGTCCACCGCAGTCTCGGGGACTACACCCAGTGGGTGCACTCAGCGTGCCCCCACTAATTCAAAGTTCAATCAACGCACCCAGTGGGTGTACTAACGCAAAGATTTTCAGAATGGAGTCTTCAGATATCATATCCTAACAGAACAAGCGGCGACCAACTAACCTGAATGTTGCTTTGGAGAGCCGAGCTGGCGTCGTAGGCAGCCTGACTGGCGTCTCGCACCATCTTCATCTTCTCCATCATGACACCCACCTGGCATATAGCTTCCCTGGCAGCATTCACTTCGTCTTCTGGGACATGATGGGTCGCAAAAACCGAAGGTGGGTCGACAGGGGCCTGAGCAGTCGACGAAGAAGGCAAGGCACTCGACAGTGGCACGGCGAAGGTAACAGAACCCTGATTGGCGTCGCCAGTGTCCTGAACGACTGGTTCCGCCCTCTGTGTCGACTGTAGCGCCTCGCTTGTAGGAGCTTGCCTACTCTTCCTCGTCAAAGACCTCTCGGGCTCTTCATCATCGTCAGGGAGGTCAATAACATTGGGAGCTGTGTAGGGTGCAATTGCGAAAGTCACATCACCCAATGATGCACATTGCAATTGGATCGACCAAACAAAGACAGTACGGTAGAAATCATACCCAGATTAGAAGTGACCGCTGTTGGGGAACGTTGCAGAAAACAAAAAATTTCCTACTCGTTTCACCAAGATCATCTAGGAGTTCATCTAGCAACGAGTCATTGGATGCATCTACATACCTTTGTAGATCGCGAGCGGAAGCGTTCAAAAGAACGGTGATGATGTAGTCGTACTCGACGTGATCCAAATCACCGATGACCAGCGCCGAACGGACGGCACCTCCGCGTTCAACACACGTACGGGACGGGAGACGTCTCCTCCTTCTTGATCCAGCAAGGGGGAAGGAGAGGTTGATGAAGATCCAGCAGCACGACGGCGTGGTGGTGGATGCAGGGCGTCACAGCAGCAGGGCTTCGCCGAGACTACGAGGGAGAGACGTAACGGGGGGAGGTGGAGGCGCCAGGGGCTGGTGTGAAATCCCTCCTCTCCCCCCCACTATATATAGGGGTGCCAAGGGGGGGCGCCGGCCCTAGTAGATGAGATATACTAGGGGGGGCGGCGGCCAAGGGGAGGTTTCCCTCCCCCCCAAGGCACCTAGGGGTGCCTTCCACCACATGGACTCTTCCATGGTGGAAACCCTAGGCGCATGGGCCTATAGGGGCTGGTGCCCTTGGCCCATCTAGGCCAAGGCGCACCCCCTACAGCCCATGTGGCCCCCTGGGACAGGTGGCCCCACCCGGTGGACCCCCGGGACCCTTCCGGTGGTCCCGGTACAATACCGATAACCTCGAAACTTGTCCCGATGCCCGAAATAGCACTTCCTATATATAATTCTTTACCTCCGGACCATTTCGGAACTCCTCGTGACGTCCGGGATCTCATCCGGGACTCCGAACAACATTCGGGTTTCTGCATATACATATCTTCATAACCCTAGCGTCACCGAACCTTAAGTGTGTAGACCCTACGGGTTCGGGAGACAAGCAGACATGACCGAGACGACTCTCCGGTCAATAACCAACAGCGGGATCTGGATACCCATGTTGGCTCCCACATGCTCCACGATGATCTCATCGGATGAACCACGATGTCGAGGATTCAATCAATCCCGTACGCTATTCCCTTTGTCTATCGATATGTTACTTGCCCGAGATTCGATCGCCGGTATCCCAATACCTCGTTCAATCTCGTTACCGGCAAGTCACTTTACTCGTACCGTAATGCATGATCCCGTGACCAGACACTTGGTCACTCTGAGCCCATTATGATGATGCATTACCGAGTGGGCCCAGTGATACCTCTCCGTCATACGGAGTGACAAATCCCAGTCTTGATCCATGTCACCCAACAGACACTTTCGGAGATACCCGTAGTCTACCTTTATAGTCACCCAGTTACGTTGTGACGTTTGGCATACCCAAAGCACTCCTACGGTATCCGGGAGTTACACGATCTCATGGTCTAAGGAAAAGATACTTTGACATTGGAAAACTCTAGCAAACGAACTATACGATCTTGTGCTATGTTTAGGATTGGGTCTTGTCCATCACATCATTCTCCCAATGATGTGATCTCGTTATCAATGACATCCAGTGTCCATAGTCAGGAAACCATGACTATCTGTTGATCAACGAGCTAGTCAACTAGAGGCTCACTAGGGACATGTCGGTGTCTGTTATTCACACATGTATTACGATTACCGGATAACACAATTATAGCATGAATAAAGACAATTATCATGACCAAGGAAATATAATAATAATGCTTTTATTATTGCCTCTAGGGCATATTTCCAACAACCGCATCCTCCATCACCTCGTCATCGTCCCTGTAAGCTGAGGTCCCGGAAGTGGCAGCACTGACAATCCCAAAATCCGACCAGTTAAAACAAGAAAAACAAACAGCATGAAGCGTCGAGTGAATACGAAAGGAGACACTCACGCGGAAGCAACGGGGATGCCAATCTTAATCTTCGGCAACGCCTTCCGAGTCTTCAGGTCTGCAACTTTGGGGTGCTTTGGCGCTTTCTCAGTCGGGGTTGGTGAAGAGACCCGGGGACGCTTCGAAGACAGACCAGCCTGAGCAGTTACCTTTTCACGGGCACTCGGTCATTCTTGGTCGAGCTTGGATCGCCTCCCCCGGCAAGGAGGTGACTCGACTTCTTCTCCATCACTTGGGTCGTTTCTTCCTCCACCCCCTTCACCGTTAGAAGTCCACTCGCCACTGTCGCCGCCACTCGCCTCGCCTTCTAGAGCTTGCTCTTGCTCTCCGTTGGGCATTGAATACATTTCAATAATGGCCTGAAAGAAAGCAGAGAGAACAAAATCAGTCGACGCAGTGTATGCAGGAGCGAATTCAAATTACAAAGCAAAAACTCAGAATCAGACCTTCTCTGGTGCATGAGACTTGTCGAATGGAGGGACTCTCCTGGCTCCCCTGGGGTTGTCCTTGTTCCCGGTAATGCCCGACAGCCACTTCTCCAGTGTGTCGTCGTCGACCTCCTCCGGGTGGACCCGAGTGGAGTCTTCAAGACCCGAATACATCCACATCGGATGGTCTCAGGCTTGAAGAGGCTGGATGCGCCGCTGAAGGAAGACCTCCAAGAGATCCATACCAGTGACCCCGTCACGGATAAGCTGGACCACTCGATCGACCAGCACCCTCACCTGCGCCTTCTCCTCCGGGAGCACCTTCAAAGGGGAGGGATTCCTCACTCGGTCCATGGTAAAGGGAGGGAGGCCAGTCGACTGCCCTGGCGTCGACTGGTCTTTACAGTAAAACCAGGTCGACTGCCATCCGCGGACTGAGTCGGGAAGAATCAGGGCCGGAAAAGAACTTTTTCCTCTCATCTGGATACCATGACCCCCACACATCTGAATCACTTGCGTCCTCTCGTCACTCGGATTAGCCTTTTCACCGTCTGGGAGCGACAAGTGAAAATGTGCTTGAAAAGACCCCAGTGAGGCCGGTAACCCAGGAAGTTCTCACACAAAGAAATGAAAGCGGCGAGATAAATGATTGTGTTGGGAGTAAAGTGGTGGAGTTGTGCCCCAAAGAAGTTCAGAAACCCTCGAAAGAAAGGGTGAGGAGGCAAGGAAAATCCATGGTCGACGTGGGTGGCAAGAAGAACACGCTCACCCTCCCGAGGTTGCGGCTCAGATTCCTTCCCCGGAAGCCGCGCCGAGTCATAGGGGATCAGCCCCCCTTCGGCCAGGTCGTCGAGGTCTTCTTGGGTGATCTTCGAGTGGAGCCAGTCGCCCTGGATCCAACCCTTCGACAGGCCAGTTCGCGAGGAAGAACCTCCCCGGCTGGTCGCCTTCCCCTTCGATCTCGCCGTCGCCTTCTTTGCCCGCTCCAGGGCCGCCGTCTTCTCCTTCCCCATTGTCACCGGCAAGATGCGTACGGAGCGGTGGCGCTGGGGCGAGAGCGAGCGCAGCGGAGGGGCGTGAAGAGGAGAAGAGGTAATGGGAACGCACTGTTCGGGAGACTCCGGTCCAACGCCTTATATGAGGCCGCTTCCGAGTGGCTGACGGGTAGGCCCAGGTGGCTCTGTCAAATCCCGTAACAATCGCGCGCGCGATACGTGGCGAAAAAGGTGGCGCAGGGATCGAGGCGGCTCCGCTCTATCCCATCCGATTACTGCGGCCTCCCCCGTCCCGCGCGCTTCCCAAAATTCGGATCCCACGAAATCCGCGGACAGCAGAACAACTTGTCAAACCAAAGATCTCCTCTGCACCGTCACTCGGAGCCTTTTGAGTAAAGAAACTCACTCGACGAAGAATTAAGAATGGATCAAGGCGACTGGAAAGAAAGTCGCTGTCAACACTCGTGTTCATTGATCCGAAACAAAGTATGCTCGCGGCATGAAAAACGAGTCGGAAAAATGCTCAAACCCTGTCCCACTCAAACCTCGATCCATTCGGGGGCTAATGATGAAGCTATGTACCTAGGGTAGGGTCATGGACCTGTCCAAACTGACCTACCCAAGGACATCTCCAGAAGAAATCATCTTTCAATCGACTTGAAGGTGTCTCACCCGACAGACTTGAAGATACTCGACCAAGAAGCAATCACTCGACCAAGACCAAGCCACTCGACGGTCAGGTGACCTAAAGGCACTCCACATGCTAACGGTCGGTTATTAAGTAGCTTTTATGGTCATCATAGCACTTTATTACTAGCGTTACCAGTAACGCCCTGCCTTAATGTACATTGAACCCTTTGTATCGTGGGCTGGCTGGGGTCTTGGCGCACTCTATGTAAGTCACCCCCTCCTCCGAAACAAGGGTTCGGACGCCTGTAATTCACACACGCATAATCCAGTCGACCGCCTTCGGACTCCGAGACGTAGGGCTATTACTTCCTCCGAGAAGGGTCTGAACTCGTAAATCTTGCGTTCCTACAACTCCTCTATAGCTAAGATCTTGCCTCTCCATATTTACCCCCCTACATCACTGTCAGACTTAGAACCACGACAGAGCCCAAACGTAAAGGCCGTCAAACACATAGGAAGTTGGCTCCTGCTTGCCATCATAGTCTTCAATAAGCATCCCCATCCCTCTAAACAACCAAGGTCCGCCATGAACAACCTTCTTCCAATCCCCTAAGCAAAACATCTGGAAGATATAAAGGTTCTCGCCAGCCTCTCTATACTTGGGTACATGCGCTAGCCCCCATACTGACTTCATAGTTTCGAACATCGACGATGAGCTAAATTGCCTGGTCGAGTTTACCTTCCCAATTGCTAGCCACCTTGCATCTGCCTCGTATTTCCTCAGATCCTCCTCCCCTACAACCACATCATCCAACTCATCATCCTGAAGATCCAGATGTTGCAGCATCTCTTCCAAATCCTTCCCCTTCCATCCCGCAGAAGAGGAACTCGCGTCAGCCGCCATCTAGGGTTTCACTCCCGAAGTCGGCGCGGCAACAGCTGATGAAGAAACTGACCGATCCTCTCCCCCGAATCCCTCCCCCAGGACAGGGCGAGCAGATTTGTCGAGAGCGGACCGGCGGCCGGCAAGAGTCTCTCGGTGGAGATAGATCGCCGCCAGAGCCGTAAACCCTAAACACGAGGGTAGTTTTCAATATGTGCGTGCGCTATAAGGGTCTATCTAGGTCTCAGTCGACTTAGACTTCGCCAGCTGATGTCACCTAAAGTAGATTAGGCCCATCTCTTAACTTGCGTCTGATGGGCTGTATCAGCCTGATTTGTGGGCTTTCCTTGTTCCCTTTGTTTGTTTGTTTTCTTTGTTTTTTTGGACTGGGAAATTCCCTTGTTAATTAGTTTTATACATACACAGGGAAAAGGGTGTTGAACCAAAAAGTTCAAGCTCCTGATAGAGACAAAAATGTGCATGACAAGTGCTTCTTGGCCAGCGATTTTTTATAGCCTCGTGATTTTTCTGGGCGCTAATTCTTCTTGAAGCGCACCACTAGCCTACCGTTAGGTCTTTGTACGATTTTCCCATGTCTAGTTTTTTTTGTTCGTTTCTGCTTGTTTCCTTTTATTATTTTTCTTTTGTTTGTGTTTTTCATTTATTTTCATTTTCAGTTCCATGTACACTAAAAAGAAAAAGAAAAAGAAGCACTTTTTTACATTTGTCATAATATTGTGGGACATGAAACTGGCAAAGTCGGAGTTGCAACCAGGTTATAAGACATGTAGTTGCGACCATGCTCGAAGACATGCAGTTGCGCGCCTAGTATGGGGCATGCAACTAGGTCCCTCTCTCTCGATGCCGCCCAATCCGACAAAACAAAGGTCCCCTAGTTGCGACCAACTTAGAAGACATGCAGTTGCGTGCCTTTTGTGGGACATGCAATTGGCCTCTCTATCCGTAGTCGAGTTGGAACCAAGTTATAAAACATGTAGTTGCTTGCCTGTTGTGGGACATGCAATTGGCCCGATGTCTCTAAACTCTGGCCCCTCCGACCAAACAAATGTCCCCCAGTTATGACCAAATTATAAGACATGCAGTTGCGACCATGCTCGAAGACATGTAGTTGCATGCGTAGTGTGTGGCATGCAACTGGCCCCATCTCTCTCGACGTGGCCCCCTCTGGCTATACAAATGGCCCCAGTTGCGACCAAGTTAAAAGACATGCAATTGCATGCCTAGTGTGGGACATGCAACTAGGGTCCATCTCTCTCGACGCCTCTCCCTCCGACAAAACAAAAGTCCCAAGTTGCGACCAAGTAAGAAGACATGCCCATTGTGGGACATAAAACTGGCAAAGTCAGAGTTGCAACCAAGTTATAAGACATGCAGTTGCGCCCATGCTCGAAGACATGTAGTTGCGTACTTAGTGTGGGGCATGCAACTGGGCCCCTCTCTCTCGACGCCGCCACCTCCGACAAAACAAAGGTCCC
>NC_041392.1:744411719-744412239 GCF_002162155.2 Triticum dicoccoides | reverse complement strand
CATCTATCTAGACGCCACTCCCTCCAACAAAACAAAGGTCCCAAGTTGCGACCAAGTAAGAAGACATGCAGTTGTGTGCCCATTGTGGGACAAGAAACTGGCAAAGTCAGAGTTGCAACCAAGTTATAAGGCATGTAGTTGCGACCATGCTCGAAGACATGAAGTTGCGTGCGTAGTGTGGGGCATGCAACCGGGCCCCTGTCTCTCGACGCCGCCACCTCCGACAAAACAAAGGTCACCGAAGTTGTGACCAATGTTAGAAGACATGCAGTTGCGTGCCTAATGTGGGACATGCAACCGGCCCCATCTCTCTCGGCCGCTCCTTCCGACAAAACAAAGGTCACCTGGATGCGTTCAAGTTAGAAAACATGCGGTTGTCTTTCCTGGTTTGGGACATGTAACTGGCCCCTCTCCCGTACAACAAAAATGAAAAAAATCGATTTGGGACAAAGTTATAAGACATACAATTGTGACCATGCTGGAAAAAAGACCTGTGGTTGCGTGTGTATAGTTGAGCATG
>NC_041392.1:744393805-744411531 GCF_002162155.2 Triticum dicoccoides | reverse complement strand
CCCCAATTGCGACCAAGTTAGAAGACATGTAGTTGCGTGCCTAGTGTTGGGACATGTAACTTGCCCCCTCTCTCTCGACGCTGCCTCCTCTGACAAAACAAAGGTCCCCCGATTGCGAGCAAGTTAGAAGACAAACTCCGCAAAGCATCTCCTGTGCGCATAAATAAAAAGGCCAAAAACATAAATTTGTGCTACTGATACGCATACATAGTCAGTTAAATGATTTTTAGTGCAAAAAAACTTGTATGCTTCCGAAGAAAAAGGATTTCAAGATAATGATAATATATCATTGGCGCCGCCGCTGATGAAAAAAAGAAAAATATTTACATTTGCGATGTGGAGATAAAAAGGATGATGAATATATCAAAAGACCATATTAATTCATATACAAAAGAAAAAATTAACATCGCACTAATTTCATATGGTTTTTAGCGCGGAAAAAAGAAAAGTAAAGAAAACATGCTACTGATGGAAACTTACTTTCATTAAATCATTCTCTTTTTGATTACGGAAAAAAATGATAGATTTGAACATGCTTCTGAATTAAAAAAAGGGTCTAAGCAAAAAAAAACACTCTCTAGTAATAGATATCAGCAGTAATATCTCCTATTTACAAAAAGAAAAGATTTCAGAAAAAACATGATGCAGATTAGATAGGGGTTATGAGAAATAAAATAAACATACCACACTACTGCTAATACATTCAGTAATAAAAAATCTCTCTTGTTTCGAGAGAAAAGATTTTAGCGAAAAACCTAAGTAAAACAAACAAAAGGACTATACAACTCCTAATGATGGCCCAGTAATATATGAGGGGATTTGAGTTCAGAGATAATCCTCAAAAAACATGGAACTGATTTCACAAAAGTAATGTTTCAGCAAAATCCTATTCTTCGACCTACTAATCTCGACTAGAATAAAACAAAACAAGGGATTGAATCACTCCTACTAATGGTTGCAGTAATGTGTATGAGGGGATATGAGAGAAGCACTTCTTGAGACACCAATAATATCCCAGTAAAGAATAGTATAAGGGATAACACTCACCAGATAAAAAAGAAGAAAAAAGTGTCCAAAAAAAGGATGATATACTAAAAAAACAAAAAAGAATGTTCAACTTAGCAAAAAAAAATCCTAATTAAACACACATCTCTCTTGTCACCTACTCATGAACAGAGGGTGTAAAAAAAGTGCACTATACTCTCTGTACAGAGGATGTACAGAGCGTGTAGAAATTTCTCTATAAGTACCTACAAGCATAAAAAACATGTTGATAAAAAACTACTTCCAGTACAATCCAGCGGAGAAACACACTGCATCTCAGTCTTTTGGCCTACTAAGAAATTTAGTACTGCCAGTTGTAAAATAATCTTTACTGGAAAGAACCTCAAAAACGCAGAAAAAAAGACAAAAAATCTGAACAACAAAAAACGGTGACACATAAAAACGGGGCTTTATTTATCGAGGTAAGTGAATCTAGCTACAAGCAAAGAATCCAGTTTCATCATTAAAAAATCCACCACACCCACATTGCCGATAGACACATGAGAGCGAGAGACACTATTGCGCATGAACGCAAAAAAAAAAATCAAACCTAAAAAATTAAGGTATAAACTATGGGGGTGATTCTCTGCTTGAAACTACTAATGACATATTTGATACAAAACAAAAAAAGAACAGACATGGGGGGCAAAATATAGACATACCAAAACCCATCTACTCTACTGGATACGTGGGCACAGTGATGAACTCCTACAGTGTAGCAGACATGAATTTCAGACTAAGAAGCAAAAAGAACTAAACTAACTGAACCTAACTGAAATTAAACACTAAAGAGTGCAGTTTACTTGGCGTTACATCTGCAGCACCTACCAAAAAAAAAAGCAGCCGCTCACTCTGGCCGCCCTTGACGCACTACAAAAACTACCCCAAACCTTACATCCGCATGAACCACAGAAAAAACACCTCCAATCTATTGACTGCTTGAACAATAATGACATGAAAAAATAATTAAAAATCCTGGAGTCGATTATAGAGTTGAAGCTATTAATCTTCGCTTGATCCACACAAAAAACGACCCTAATCTCTTCAGATCTATGGTGTACCACCAACAAGAACAAGACAAACAAGAAAAGGACGGAAAAGAATGGTAGGAGGAAACTCAGTCCACGGGGTGGCCGCTTTCCCTTCTTCACTTTAATGCGGCCCAAAAACAAACACAGAAAAAAAAACCGCACCGAAACACAGCATAGCCCCAGCCCATCAGCAGCACTCGCACACGGGGATCACAGGTTGGACGGGGAGAAAATAAAGTGGGCCGGTCCACGCCTTAGACAGGCCGAAACAGGGACAAAGCGCTCCCAGAGTGAATCTACAGGCAGCTGAAGATCAAACGGCTGGCCCGTCGACTGACACTTCACAAAGTCTCAGTCGACTGATTTTTAACAGTACCGTAGCTATAATTTGGACTTGTACATATGGAAAAATGAAATCTAGATTTAGGCCTTAATTAATCACATTTTGTTTGAGTACCTGACATTTTTGGTAACTTAACTAATCTCGATCTGGTCGCCAGACAAAAGATCGTAGACATTAGTGTGATTGCGCCATGTAGGCGTCTTCAATATATATTGTCTGTGGGATCTCCAAATCAATTTTTTTTAGAAAAGGAGGTCAGATGACCCCAGCCTCTGCATCTGGGCAATGCATACGACCATTTTATTAATTATTCTTATAAGACCTTACAAAGTCGTACAATAGTAAGACTAAAGCCGCCGTCTAAACAACAAACTGTCGCTACACCTATCCAGTTGATGAAGCGGCGCAGATAGTCTGGGCCTAATACCAAACAGACATCGCAGCCAAGCCTAACATCTAAGACCTGAGACCCCAAACCTAGCCACTTGTCGGGTCTGGGGCACACACTAGTCCGGCGTTCTCTCAGAGGCCGCCGCCGCCAACTGCCACCGCTCCATCTTCAGCACTGTACTGATGCATCAACCTTGCTCGGTCCAGCTATCGTCGACGCCACCATGGCGCCCAACGGCACCTTCTCCCTGCGCGCAAATAGTTGAACATGTCGCAGTCGTCACTGATACACCTCAGCGCCATGCTGCGAAGTATCACCAGCCGACACAACTTGAAGCCCTTGGAGGATCTGTCGTGCGTAGCACCTGCCGACCAGGCATGACCAAGCGTAGCACCTGTCGGTCAGGCATGACTTGACATCTCCACCGAAGCTCCGTGCAAGACGAAGCCGCTCCACCTCCTACCTCTGACTTCCAGCGCTGCTCCACAAAACGATGCTCCCAAGAGAGAAACAACACCGCAGTGTCGGCATCGTCCGGTCTGGAACACCAAATCCTAGGGTCCTCCAAATCAAGTAGCAATTAATTGATTTGTTCCCCAATGGAATGACATCTATATATATCCAAGCTCGAGGAATGGGCTCCACCATTGCCACCATCAGCTCACACAAAATCCTATCGACTCTGACCTACGTAGAGTAGCGCCGGCCTAAAGATCGATCCATTATGAAGATAACAATGCAGAGTATCTTGCTCCTCATCGGATGCCTTGTAGCTATGGCACAGTGTAAGCATGCATAAACCTCATCAACATTGGTACTACCATTCTTTTACTACAAAGAAATGGAGGTTACCGTCCATCCATTCGATTTTGATTTTGATTGATGCACACAACCATATATGTATGTATCATATATTACTAACGAACACGTAAGATTTGTTTGATGCAACAGGTCGATTGGTGGCTGAAAGGAGGAGCTATGTAGTTAGTGGATCGTGCCGGAGCTACAATGATGGCCGTCAACGCAACCTCATTGGACGAGAGCATATTTCACTACTAGAATCGCCGTTTTCCCGAGTTCAAAAAACTCGGCAGAGCACTTATTAAACTTAGCGAAATCTTCACCCAGTGCCAAATTCGGCGCGGCGCACTGGACCGGACGGGGCTCGGCAATCATTAATACTGCCGAGTGCATTCTATCGAGAAATCAATGCATATATCAACAATGTTTGCCGAGTCCTTGCCCCAAAAAAACTCGGTGAACCTCACCGTCCGAATGAACATGCCATTAATGGACTTGCCACGTGGCACAAAAGTACATCAGCTTTTTCATTGCCAAACTCGACGAAGCCTCACCAATAGAAATAATCCACGTGGTAGAACGCAATGCCTTGTACAAAAAATCTGCCGGGTTCATCATTCAGCAGAACTGGGAAATTTGTTTGCCGTGTTCCACACTATAAAAACATCTAACCAACTAGGGCGTGCCGCATGGCACATCGTTATTACCCAGTGACAAACTTCGCCTAGTTGTTAGAAACATAATCTGGGCAAACAGTTTGCTGAGTCTGCAACTCGGCAAACTCCATCCAGTAAGGGATCGCCGTGTGGCACGCCGTCGTTACCAGTTCCACAGTTAGCCGAGTTGTATCTCCACAATGAACACGGCGAAAATTTGACAACCGACTTGCTAATTCTATATTTGTCGAGTTCCGCACTCAATGAAGTTTGACAGCAGACTGACATATTGTTTCTTTTGCCGAGTTCCACACTCGGTGAAGTTTGACAACAGACTGTCATATTGTTTCTTTGCCGAGTTCTTAACTCGGCAAAGATCGTATCTTTTTTTTCATATATATTGTTGGTAGCCCTGTATTGAAATAAATACATATATATGTCTGCTCACAGTACTGGAATGGGTATTGCATCACATATGAACACCGAAACTTAACAATAACATAAATTCAGGACTCTTGAAGTCAATTAACTAGTGAGAAGTATACATCATACTCAACATACAAAGTTGATAAACATCATAAAAAACTAAAAGATTACAGCCACGACACGAACTCAAGGGGATGCTTCCTTGCTGCCAGTATGGTTCTCCGGAGCTCTTGTAATTATTTGAGTTAGCATTATAGTATTTAGGCTCATATTTGGAGAATTATGGCTAGATGTACTAACATGCCCACAATAGAAGCAACACCACGATGCCGACAATGACCATCAAGGTTTTCAGCCACCTCACCGGGCGTGCACCATTGCCTACTATGTGCTGGTTTGCGAGCACAAACTGCGAGTAAGCATACTCGGCTTCCTCCATGCTATCATACGCTAAAAAGCAGTTGTCTGGGTAACGGTGCACTTGTTCATGGCATGCATGCCATGAAGCATACACTCCAGGACGCCTTCCTATATAAACCACATACCCCCTCATCTACCAAGAATAAACAAAATATTTCAACATGCAGGAGATGAAAAGACAAGGTTAGAAGAACACATTGTACGTAAGCCACAACAACGTTCATGATTCATATACCCAAAAGGATGAAGCAGTGCAACTCCAAGTCAAGATGGCCGGTTACATTAGTAGGTCAACATAAAACCATCTAACTAGAGTACTACAATGGAGCTCTACTCTGAGCAAGTGGTAGTCGGAGAAACCGCTCATCGTGGAGTCGGAGATGGTGCAGATCTCCCCAGCTGTGGAGGAGCCAGCGTCCTCGACACTGGCGGTCGGCGAACTCAATGGGACCATCTCTTCACTCTCCTCCATCTCCTTCTTGGCGAGGTCGTCAAGAAACTTCTGCTGCTCAACACGAAGGCGGACCATCATCGCATGAATGCCATTGGCCTTTCGCTCGTCCTGGATGGAGTGGTAGACCGCATGGTCCTCGTCGAGGAGCTGCGGGTTATCTTGAACAAGCACGGCTATGTACTCCTCACTGGCCCGCTCGGCAGGGGAGGGCACCCAAAGGTAGCAGTTGCGTCGGGCAAGTTAAAGGAGGGCGCCAAGGACATGATCTCAAGGTCGGTGGTTACACCTAGCAGTTCATTAATAAGAAATTGTCACATAGGAAACATAACCCAAGTGTCCATAACATATAGTCCACGCAAGTCACGTAGCATTCTTCGTGCGAACATAGTAAGTTCAGAAGCATAATACAAGTCATGTTAAGGCAGATAGTTGGAGAGTAAACTTGCTCTCTTGATTGACTGATTACACATTACATCAGTGATACAAATATATACCCCATGACGTGGGCACGCAGGCCCCGGGAGTTGGTTCAGATCCTATAAACTAGGAGGCGTCATGCGCACTACACACACTATACAAATACATGTTAACACCCCCCCTCAGATGGAACGCCGTATGGGAGGACGTTCAAGCTGGAGCGAAACTCGGTGAAGACCTGCGAGGGAAGCCCCTTGGTGAACAAGTCCGCGAACTGAGAGCTGGAGGGGACATGGAGAACACGAACTTCACCGAGTGCCACAGGATCTCGAACGAAGTGAAGATCAATCTCTATGTGTTTAGTGCGCTGGTGCGGAACTGGATTAGAAGAGAGATAGGATGCACTGATGTTGTCACAATAGACAATGGTGGCGCGAGAGGGAGGCCGCTGGAGCTTGTGGAGAAGCTGTCGGACCCAACAGGACTCGGCCACACAGTTGGCAACGCCACGATATTCCGCTTCGGCACTCGAGTGGGAGACGGTAGGTTGTCGTTTGGACGACCAAGATATCAAACTGTTGCCCAAGAAGACACAAAACCCCAACGTGGATTTACGTGTATCAAGGCAGCCGGCCCAAATGGCGTCGGTGTAAGACACGAGATCAAGTGAGGTAGACTTGAAGAGTTGAAGGCCGAAGTGAGTGGTGCCCCGTAGATAGCGAAGGACACGCTTGATAAGCTGCATGTGACTGTCCCGTGGTTGATGCATGAAGAGGCAAATCTGTTGCACCGCGTAGGAGATGTCTGGGCGGGTAAGTGTGAGGTATTGCAAAGCCCCAGCAAGGCTGCGGTAAGTAGTGGGGTTGGAAAGAAGGTGACCGTCGGTAGCGGAGAGTTTGGCAGTGGTGTCTATAGGTGTGGAAACAGATTTGCAGTTCAGCATGTTTGCGCGGTCTAGAACCTCGAGAGTGTACTGTTGCTGTATCAAGAACAAACCGAAGGTGTTGGGGGTGACATTAATGCCGAGGAAGTGATGCAACTCACCGAGATCGGACATGGAGAGTAAACTTGCTCTCTTGATTGACTGATTACACATTACATCAGTGATACAAATATATACCCCATGACGTGGGCACGCAGGCCCGGGGAGTTGGTTCAGATCCTATAAACTAGGAGGCGTCATGCGCACTACACACTATACAAATACATGTTAACACAGATGACGAGTAGTTCAGAAATAAATGATAAGCTTGGTGGACATATGAACTCTCCGCCGGCCCCATCTTCAGTTAGAGCTCCTCAATCTCGTGGATAAGGGGCCGCCGGGGTGTGCATGGTGGCAAGTGCGGCCATCTCCAACGTGTACCCTCGATGGCGCCACGGAACGCCCACGAAAGAGCCCGTGCACGCCTGGAGGATCCAGCCTCGTCTACGACGTATATGCTTCCAGCGGACCTCCTGCTTGAGATCTCTCACCATTCCGAACTTATCGGTTGGGCCTCAATAAACATGCTATTACCGCCGAAAGTGCTTTCGTGTGAGAGAAAGTGATTCTGCTGGGGGTCCTTCGGCAGGGGCTGCATCGCGTGGGTGTGAGTTGTGTTGTGCATGGGTGAGTGCGATGTATGGACCCGTTTGATCATACACAACTTGTATCGTTATTGTTAAACCAAAAAATAAAAATTATTAAAGAAAGAATCAGCAACCACATGCATAGTTGCATACACACACGTACATCCATGCATGGTACTTCTTCTGTTCCTAAATATAAGTCTTTATAGAGATTTCACTATAGACCACATACGGATGTATATAGATGCATTTTAGAGTGTAGATTCATTCATTTTGCTCCGTATGTAGTTCATAGTGAGATTTCTACAAAGACGTATATTAGGAACGGAGGTAATACATTTGTTGTGGTCAGTGGACGACGTCGGATGTGAACGTGCATGTACAGATGTCCAAGGACGACTCTCCATCTCTACGGACGCAAGGCATTCACACATGAGCGTGCACACACGTACGTTTTTTCTTAGATGAAAAGGAAGCACCTCCCGGGCTTCAAAGTGGATTGTGGTCCCGTACGTTTCTGCCTTCTGCTCACACGGGAGGTGCTTGTATTACTCACACGGGGGGTGCTTCCTTTTCATCTAGAAAAAACATACGTATGTGCATGCTCCATCCATCTAGAAAACCCTTCAAACATACGTACGGCTGTAAGAAAGGCATTCACACATGAGCGTGCACATACGGGTCTGCTTCTTCGTATGAATCTTGTTTTTAACCATAACATTGTTGCCAAAGAAGGTTGAGGCTATTCGCATTGAGCAATTCAGACCGATCTGTTTTCTCAATGTAAGCTTTAATTTTTTTTAAAGGTTGGTACGAACAGGTTGACACCGATAGTCCATTCGGTTGTGCAACCAACTCAAACTACTTTCATGCCAGGACGACACATCCTTGAAGGGGTTGTGGTCCTACATGAAACGCTGCACGAAATCCATACGAAGAAGCTAGATGGTGTTATCTTCGGAGTGGATTTTGAAAAAGCGTGGCCCTTCTTACAGCAAGCCTTACATATGAAGGGGTTCAATGAATCTTGGGGATCTCAAGTGGATTCATTCATACAGAAAGGAGTGTCAGAATAAAAGTCAATGATTATACATGACATTATTTCAACACACGTAAGGGGTTACGACAGGGAGACTCCATGTCTCCTGTGTTGTTTAACATTGTAGCGGATATGTTGGCAGTACTTATCGGTCGGGCAAAAGAGAGCGGCCAAGTAGGAGGACTAGTCCCCCGCCTTGTAGAGTGGGGCGTATCCGTTCTACAATACGCGGATGCTACTATTATATTCATGGAACATGATCTTGCAAAAGCTAGGAATATGAATCTTGTATTATGTCTTTTCGAGCAACTGTATGGGCTCAAAATCAATTTCAATAAAAGTGAATTGTTCTGCTTTGGGAGAGCCAACGAGGAACAAGATGACTATAGAAATTTGTTCGGCTGTGAAATGGGATCTCTACCTTTTAGTTATCTAGGGATCCGAATTCATCATAGACGTTTAACGAACATGGCATGGAAATGTATAGAAGATTGATTAGAAAAGAAACTGAGCTGCTGGAAGGGCAAGCTAATGTTCTTACGGAGGTCGGTTGGTTTTGATAAATTCAGTTTTGACGAGCCTGCCGATGTTCCTTCTATCTTTCTTTGAAGTACCAGTAGGGGTACGGAAAATACTTGACTTCTATGGAACCCGATTCTTTGGGCAAAGTGATGAGGCCAAGAAGAAGTACAGATTGGCTAGAAGGGATATCATTTGTAGACCGAAAGACCAAGGTGGGTTAGGGATCAATAATTTAGAAGTAAAGAATAGGTGTGTGCTTAGCAAATGGTTATACAAATTATTTATTGAGACCGAGGGTATGTGGGTTCAAATCTTACCGAATAAGTACCTACACTCTAAGACTTTGGCCCAGGCTACCGCTAGGCCAACGGACTCACCCTTTTGGAAAGGGTTAATGAGGACGAAAGTAACTTTCTTCCAACGGGTGAAGTTCCTGGTTGGTAATGGTACCACTACTAGATTCTAGGAGGATACATGGCTAGGGGAGACGCCTTTGGCTTTACAATATCCCTCCTTATATAATATTGTGCAACGTAAGGAGGATTACGTAGCCACAGTATTAAACTCGGTACCGCTTAATATCCAATTTATGATATCCCTAGTAGGGGAACGTTGGAATGCTTGGTTGCACCTGGTCCGTAGGTTGATGGATGTTCCCCTATCCGATCAGGCGGATACAATTCGCTGACAGTTAACCACGAATGGACTCTCAGTGAAGTCCATGTATTCGAATCTATTTGATTCTGGACCACTTTCGAGGTCTTTGCACATTTGAAAGATTAAATTTTCGCTTTGAATCAAAATCTTTATGTGGTTCATCCATAAAGAAGTCATTTTAACCAAAGATAACTTGGTGAAAAGGAATTGGGTCGGTAACTCCAAATGATGTTTCTGTGATCAAAATGGGACGATTAAACACCTCTTTCTCGAATAACCTCTGGCCAAACTATTATGGCGATCAATTCATATAGATTTTAATGTCCATCCACCAACCAGCACCAACACGTTATTTGGGACGTGACTTACTGGAGTGGACATAGACATAGCTAAACATATTCGGATCGGAATATATGCACTTTTCTTGGCTATATGGAACACTAGGAATGATATGATTTTTAATGGGACAAAATTCATTAAAAAATTTCAGGTTATTTATAGTGCTACAGCTTGAATTCGTATGTGGTCCTTACTCACTCATGCGGACTTCGGGGAGCTTATTGGTATTGGGTGCAACCGCTGGGAGACGGTAGCTTGGGCTATCTTCAGCCAATTTGGGTAGCAAGCTAATAATAGGCTAGGTGTGTAGACATCGTAGCTTGTTTTTTTTACGCCGGATGTGGCGCTTTTCAGTTTTATATCGCCGGTTGTGGCGCTTTCCAGACTTATTTTCTTTCAACTTCTGCTCAGTTTATGAGCTACATTGGACCTTAAAACTTTGTTACATTTTCATTTAATAATACGGCTGCATGCATCGATTGATGCAGAGGCCGGGGGTCATCATCCTTTTCAAAAAAAAAACTGTCGCAAACCCAAAAGCCCATCATCTTATCCCTCACCCACCGGCGATCACCTCCATGGGTATTCGTCACCTCTGGCAGCAAGCAACAACTTTTTTTGAAAAGGAGGATGACCCCCTGCCTCTGCATATGGGAGATGTATGCAGCCACGGCAAACAACAACTTAGCTAATTTCTTTCAGTGTAATTAGTACTATCTACTCTACAGAAAAAATGTCTTTTGTTTGTCTTGCTAAATCACTCATCCTGATGGTGGTAATTAACAGATGGGCTGTTTCATTCCTCAGTTAAATCGCTGGATTAGTTTTACTATTTGAATAAATTGAGATGATTATAAATATATGGAGTAATCTACTACTATGCCACGTGGAATTACATCAGAGCACACTGTTTCAATCTAGGTGTGTAACACCCTCAGTCTCATGTTAAGTGTCGCTCAAATGGATATATCTAGTACTGGAATATGAGATGGAGAGAGCACTTGGTTACAAACAACTAGTATCATTGCAATTAACTAATTAACTGTGGTAGTCTAAGCATACATGGTTGCAACTTATGGTATAGCAGAGTAAAATGTCTAAAATCCCGTTAACGGAGCCCACCGTTATTCCTTATCTTGAATGTGGAGGTTCCTTTTGCCTTCTCCTTCTTCATTGTTGAGCTTCCTGAACTGTTTCTGCCTACACCAACTAACCACGATAAAACTCAGGCTGAAATAGTAAAGTAAGCAGCCAGTGGAGATTCAAAACTCTTGGTGTGCATCTGAATTCGCTGCTGTGAGTAATGCTTCTGAATCCCTATTTGTATACTGAATTAAGGGGATTTGATTCGGCTGGGAACCTAAATAGGCATCCAAAATTGATTGAATACGGACCCTCCCAAGTCTCACTTAGACCAGTGTTGAGCTTCCCCCCTGCTTTATGAGGCGAACCTACGCGCTGTGCCGTTTGCTTCTCATGTATCGCTGAGTTCCTCAGCCTTTATCTATTGTTCTGTTCTTTTGTACGAACAACTGTAAAACCTTGTTACTCCTTTGCCATATGTGTCAAATAATTTAAAGCCGGACGCGTTTCACGTGGTCGTCAACACGAAAATTAGAAATCCGGATTAGGGGTACTATACTAATTCTTTCACACCAAAGAACACGTGGACCTCTATTATGATTTATCCGAGAGTAAATTGGCAGAAACCACCACAATTGCGTCCGACAGTGCCGAAAACCACCATTTTCTTAAAAGTTTGCCAAAAACACCTGTTTCGTGTAATTGTTTGCTGAATACACTAAGAACAACATTCGACCACGTTTAGACACAAAAAACTGACAGCAGGGCCCATTGGTTAGGATTACATGGCATGGGATAACGGCTGCGTGACACGCTCATCATTGCTGCCATATGGAGTTCATCTGTCACAGAAATTAAAAAAGAAGAGAAAAAAGTTCTCTTTATATTTCCTGTGATGCAACCTTTATGTAAAAAAAAGCTAACGCCTCGATCAGGAACAATGTCGAGCGAACTAGAACTCACTGTCACCATGACCACCGCCGCCACCGTGGCCACCGGCAGCGGCATGGGGCCTGGCCCCTTCTTCCGCATCCGAACCTGAAGAGAAACAGAAATATTGAAGTGAACAGATTGATTTCATTGATAGTTACTGCAGGTACTTATATGTCCTGAGCAGTCGTGATTACATGCCCGTTACAAAGTTCGCGTCGTTTCGGAAAGACGCGGCGACGGTTCGCTAGGAACAGCGTCTGGCCAAACGCAGTATCTTAACTGCCATACAGAATATTCTAAGGAATAATTGGCTGCCTAATTAGCCTAAACTAATACTAATTTATTCATAACACACCCCCTTGGACAACGCTGTTTGTAATCTTCATTGTCTTGAGTGCTGAAATATCTTGCATTTTCTGGATTGTCTTGGTCTTGGAGCTTCAAGAATCTTTGATCTTGTATTGTCTATGTTTTGCAAGAAGCCTGTGAAAATAATAAAATAATTGGAATTTGATATATATATTGTTAGTGTAACCAATTATCTCATTCAAATCTTTATGAGAAATCCGTTGGAAAACTCATATGGAAATAGTACAATTTATTTATTATCAGAGGATAATAATAAATAACTTTTAATTCTAGGAGTTTTCTCCCCCTGAACTTTGCAAATTTCGTAGTCGTCTCATACCAATGCCATGAATGCATTTTTGAAATGCTGCTCCTGGTAAAGACTTAGTGAACAAATCTGCAAGATTGTCACAAGATTTTATTTGCAAAATATCAATCTCTCCATCTTTCTGTAATTCATGAGGAAAAAATAGTTTTGGAGAGATATGTTTTGTGATATTACTTTTAATATATCCCATATGCATTTGAGCAACACATGCAGCATTATCTTCATAGATAATGGTTGGTGATTGTAATGAATCAATACCGCATGATGTCTGAATATGATTTATTACTCTGCGGAGCCATACACATTTCTCGTGAGGCTTCGAATAATGCAATTATTTCAGAGTGATTAGTGGAGGTAGCTACTAAAGTCTGTTTTGTTGAATTCCATGAAATAGCGGTTCCACCATATAAAAATACAAACCCTGTTTGTGACCTGGCATTATGGGGATCAGAAAGATATCCAGCGTCACAATAACCAATCAGGGTCATGTCTTGATTTTTCCGATAGAATAAACCAAGATCTTTAGTACCTTGTAAATATCTGAAGATATTCTTTACTCCTGTCCAATGGCGTTTTGTTGGAGCTGCACTATGTCGAGCCAGTAAATTTACCGCAAAGGCAATGTCTGGTCTAGTACAATTTGCAAGGTACATTAGTGCTCCTATGGCACTGAGGTATGGAAACTCAGGTCCCAATACCTCCTCGTTATCATCCCTTGGCCTAAAAGGATCCTTGTTCATATCAAGGGATCTGACGACCATAGGTGTTTTGGATGGATATGATTTATCCATGTTGAATTTTTCCAAAATTTTCTAAATATAAGCGGGTTGATAAACGAGTATTCCTGAGGGAAAATGCTCAAGCTGTATACCTAAGCAGAATTTGGTTCTTCCCAAATCTTTCATCTCAAACTCCGTCATTAAATGATTGTGTGCTACAGTTATATCTGATGCGTTGCCAATGATGTTGAGGTCATCAACATATACTGAGATGATGCAAAATCCCTTTGAGGATTTCTTTATAAATACGCATGGGCAATCATTATTATTCGAGTATCCTTTACTGAGAAGGAACTCACTGAGTCGGTTATACCACATTTTACCCGACTGCTTCAAGCCATAGAGTGACTTTTGTAGTTTTACACAATACATGTTGCGATTTATATTTGGATTCGGAATTTTAAGTCCATCAGGAACTGTCATATAAATTTCTGCATCGAGTGACCCATATAGATAAGCGGTCACTACATCCATTAACTGCATAGGTAGATTCATTTGTACTGCCAAAGATATTAAGTATCGAAATGTAATTCCATTCATTACAGGAGAATATGTATCGTCGTAGTCGATACCGGGTCTCTGCGTAAACCCTTGAGCTACTAGTCTCGTTTTATATCTCACCACCTCATTGTTTTCGTTCCTTTTTCAAACAAAAACCCATTTAGCTCCCACAGGGAAGACTTTATGAGGAGTAGGCATTATTTTAGAAAATACCTCTCTTTTGTTAAGCGAGTGTAATTCTGCCTCAATTGCTTCCTTCCATTTAGGCCAATCCGAGCGCTTGAGGCACTCTTTCAAGGGTTTCAGCAATTTTCGAGGACAAATCTGTGTCGACAACGGTAGTGCTTCTATTGTATGTTTCTCCTGAACCAATATAATTTATGGATATTTCATTAATTTCTTCAGGCTCCGTATGATTTCCCATAGAAACGGAGGCTGATTGTTTCGATATCCCAACATTATAATTTGTGTGCACATTTATGTTGGGTTCTTGATGATGAACATCAATTTGGTGTCCGTCAACTTGAGGTTGATTTGCATTTACTGTCATAGATTTTGATTTTGTTTGTTTCCGCGGAGGCTTTAGAGAAGCCTTTTCCGCTGTGACCAGATTTCTCCCCCTTTTATTTGTAATTGGGAGTTGAGTAGTTTTATTTGGTACCTCTACTCTTTCTGGTGCATTAACTGCGGGGATATAAGATTTAGTGACACCTTTGTGATCAGTAAATGCGTCTAGCAGGTTATTTGCAAAGTGTTGCAAATCTATAATTTTCTGAACTTCAGATTCAGATTCTTTAGTACGTGGATCTAAGGACCAAATGCCTGTTACATTCCAATCTATTTCCTGGCATTTTTTGTGGTTTGTTCCTCCCCCTAATGCCGGGAAATGGTCCTCATCAAAAATTGAGTCAGCGTACCGGGCTGTGAACAGGTCCCCAGTTAGGGGTTCTAAATATTTTATAATTGACGGAGAATTATATCCCACATAGATTCCTAATTTTCTATGGGGTCCCATAGAGGTACGCTGCGGTGGTGATATCGGTACATATACAGTGCAACCGAATTTTCGCAGATGGGAAATACTTGGCTGATTGCCACGTACTATTTGAACGGGGAAGTTTAACACCATTATAAATAAATAATGAGTTAATTACATTACCTTAAAGTGGTGTTTTGTTTTCTTCCGCTAACGGAGCTTATGAGGTTTTCTATTGAGTTTTGTGTTGTGAAGTTTTCAAGTTTTTTGGGTAAAAGATTTGATGGATTATGGAATAAGGGGTGGCAAGAGCCAAAGCTTGGGGATGCCCATGGCACCCCAAGATAATCTAAGGTCACATAAAAGCCAAAGCTTGGGGATGCCCTGGAAGGCATCCCCTCTTTCGTCTACTTCCGTCGGTAACTTTACTTGGAGCTATATTTTTGTTCACCACATGATATGTGTTTTGCTTGGAGCGTCTTCTATTATTTGAGTCTTTGATTTTTAGTTTACCACAATCATCCTTGCTGTACACACCTTTTGAGAGAGTCACACATGATTCGGAATTTATTAGAATACTCTATGTGCTTCACTTATATCTTTTGAGCTATATAGTTTTTGCTCTAGTGCTTCACTTAAATCTTTTAGAGCACGGTGGTGGATTTGTTTTATAGAAACTATTGATCTCTCATGCTTCACTTAGATTATTTGAGAGTCTTAAATAGCATGGTAATTCGTCCTAATCATGAAATTAAAATTCTCTTATAAGCGCGTTGAATACTAAGAGAAGTTGGATGCTTGATGATTGTTTTGAGGCATGGAGGTATTAATATTAGAGTCATGATAGTTGAGTAGTTGTGAAATTGAGAAATACTTGTGTTGAAGGTTGCAAGTCCCGTAGCATGCACGTATGGTAAACGCTGTGTAACAAATTTGAAACATGAGATGTTCTTTGAGTGTCTTCCCTTGTGTGGAGGTCGGGGGCGCGCGATGGTTAACTCCTACCAACCTCCCTCTAGGAGCATGCGCGTAGTGCTTGGTTTTGATGACTTATAGATTTTTGCAATAAGTATGTGAGTTCTTTATGACTAATGTTGAGTCCATGGATTATATGCACTCTCATCCTTCCACCATAGCTAGCCTTTCTAGTACCGCGCAACTCTCGCCGGTGCATTACACCCACCATATACCTTTCTCAAAACAGCCACCATACCTACCTATTATGGCATTTCCATAGCCATTCCGAGATATATTGTCATGCAACTTTCTACCATTCCGTTTATCATGACACATTCATCATTGTCATATTTCCTTGCATGATCGTGTAGTTGACATAGTATTTGTGGCAAAGCCACCATCCATAACTTTTTCATACATGTCGATCATGAATCATTGCCCATCCCGGTACACTGCCAGAGGCATGCATATAGATTCATACTTTGTTCTAGTATCGAGTTGTAATAATTGAGTTGTAAAAAAATAGAAGTGTGATGATCATCATTTTCTAGAGCATTGTCCCAAGTGAGGAAAAAAGAGAGAGAAAGGCCATAAAAAAGGAAGGCCCAAAGAAAATGAGAGAAAAAAAGAGAAGGGACAATGTTACTATCCTTTTACCACACTACTGCTTCAAAGTAGCACCATGTTCTTCATGATAGAGAGTCTCTTGTTTTGTCACTTTCATATACTAGTGGGGATTTTTCATTATAGAACTTAGCTTGTATATTCCTACAATGGGCTTCCTAAATGCCCTAGGTCTTCGTGAGCAAGCAAGTTGGATGCACACCCACTTAGTTGCATTTTGTTGAGCTTTCATACATTTATAACTCTAGTGCATCCGTTGCATGACAATCCCTACTCCTCACATTGATATCTATTAATGGGCATCTCCATAACCCGTTGATACGCCTAGTTGATGTGAGACTATCTTCTCCTTTTTTGTCTTCTCCACAACCACCATATTCTATTCCACATATAGTGCTATGTCCATGGCTCACGCTCATGTATTGCGTGAAAGTTGAAAGAGTTTGAAAATTCTAAAGTATGAAACAATTGCTTGGCTGTAACCGGGGTTGTGCATGATTTGAGTATTTTGTGTGACGAAGATGGAGCATAACCAAACCATATGATTTTGTAGGGATGAACTTTCTTTGGCCATGTTATTTTGAGAAAACATAATTATTTAGTTAGTATGCTTGAAGTATTATTATTTTTATGTCAATATTAAACTTTTACCTTGAATCTTTCAGATCTGAATATTCATACCACAATTAAGAGGGTTACATTAAAACCATGCCAAGTAGAATTCCGCATCAAAAATTCTGTTTTTATCATTTACCTACTCGAGGACGAGCAGGAATTAAGCTTGGGGATGCTTGATACGTCTCCAACGTATCCATAATTTTTGATTGCTTCATGCTATATTATATTCTGTTTTGGACATTATTGGGCTTTATTATATACTTTTATATTACTTTTGGGACTATCCTATTAACCGGAGGCCCAGCCCAGAATTGCTGTTTTTATCCGTTTCAGTGTTTCGCAGAAAAAGAATATCAAACAGAGTCCAAACGGAATGAAACCTTCGGGAACATGATTTTCGGAACGAACGTGATCCAGAGGGCTTGGAGTCTACGCAAAGCAATGAATGAGGAAGGCACGAGGTAGGG